>NC_056688.1:33660681-33963712 GCF_018350215.1 Panthera leo | reverse complement strand
CTCTCTGACCCTCCCCTGTTCATGCTCTGTCTCTCCCTGTCTCAAAAATAAATAAAACGTTAAAAAAAAAAATAAAAAAAAAAATAAGCCCTTCAAAAGCTTTCTACTTTCCTGTCTTACTCCATTTAACAAAAAATCATTAAATGAGAACTTTACAAGTTTTATCAACCTTAAGACAAGTTAAGTATTTTCTGTCTAGTATACATACAAATTATATCCTGCCACTATGTGACTGTCTGATATTAGAAGCTATTATAATCCATTGAATGAGTTCTACAAAAAAATGTCTGGTAAGGGTGAGCCCTTTCATCTGTTTATGAATCCCCCAGGGTCTCCTCCCACTAAGGATGCCTCAGTTTACTAACCAGGAGAAAAATAGCTTCATTTCATGATTTATAAATAAGGAAAATAACACTTTAAATAACAAAAATAGGGATCTATGAAAGAAAAAAAAAAGAAATGTAACTACTAACTGCTGTGGGAAACAATACAAGGATTAGTTTATTTAATTAGAACATAACACAATTATGGTATTCAGGAAGTACTTTAAACAGCTATTCAAAGTAGAATGAAATATAAAGACAAAATGGTGAACTCAGTCGCTTGTAAACTGTCTGACTTGGCTAAGTTATTCTAAATCTAATGAATCTATTTTCTCTCTTGTAAAGTGTCAGAATGACAATGTTTATTCTCTAGGATGATTGACAATTATTCAATTGTTTTGTAAATTCTATAATATGTTCCAAATATAAAGTATATCAGATAGTATTTATTTAACATGCAGGGTTTTTTTTCTGATAAGATAATACAGTAAATACAGGACAGGAGTGGGAAGCAAGAAACCTGGTTAAATGACATAATTTGCTCTATTTTGTCAACTAGATATTTTGGATGGCAGCTTTAAATTGGGTTGTGTTAGGAAGAAAAATATCTCTTGGGTCTTTTCTAGCTCTAAAACACTGTAACACTATCATTTATTGCTTTGTTTTAATTAGCTAGGTAGATATCTTCTGTTTATTTTTTAGATCAATAAATCGGTTTCAAGAAAGTATTAGTGACTTGTGCAAAATGCCATAGCAAGTCAGCAGCTGTGTTGAGATAAGAAATTTAGAAATTTAGAGACCATAATTTTGTCACTACTGATTAGTGTTACTTCTTCTGAAATTCTCTGCCTTGATAATACTTCTAGTTCCTATAATCTTATTTTTTTTAATATTTATTTATTTTTGAGAGAGAGAGAGAGAGAGAGAGAGCATGAGGTGGGAGGAGCAGAAACAGAGGGAAACACAGGATCTGAAGCAGGTTACAGATTCTAAGCTGTCAGCACAGCCCAACATGGGGCTCAAACTTGTCAACCGTGAGATCATGATCTGAGCTGAAGATGGAGGCTTAACTGACTGAGCCGCCCAGGTGCCTGCCCTAATTTCTATAATCTAATTTATTCCATTAATTTACACCATTAGGAAAAATAATGATATATTGATATGATATATAATGATATATATTGATGTATTGGGTATGCTTTGGTTCAGTATTTCAGACCCCGTGCTAATGGATTGAAATAACCAGAAGCATAAGGCATAGGTGCTGCTCTCAGGAAACCACAGTCTTGCAAAGGACCTTATGCGCTGCCATTTTTATGCTTAGTTGCATGGCTAAACTCGGTAATGTACAATGTGACAATTAGACAGCAACAGCAACCTTCAACATTTGCTATGAGGCATCTCAAAGAGAAGGATAAGAAAAATTCATTACTTTGCTCACTAACAATATTGTGAAGGAAGAAATACATCATTTTGAAAGAATAATGAAGAATTCCAATTATATCAGGAATTTCTACATTAGACATGGCATTTTAAAATCCTGTGCCTGGTTATATATGCATGTATAACAAATATAAATCATCTTCTTTATATACATTTTTTACTTAATCTCCATGACAAACCTGTGGGATAGATTTATTCCAGTATTACAAATGATGAATCTAATGTTCAGATATTAGAAAGTATAATTTTGTTATTTGTCTTCCTCATTAAATTGTAAGTTCTTAAGAGAGAGCATGTAATTGTGGAAACAACTTGCTTATCCTGAATTATCTGTTCCAATGAAAGCTATGTGCCCTGAGCAAATTACTTAGCCTCTCTAAATCTTGGTCTCCTTGCTTATAAAGCAGAATTATGTAAAAAGCATATAAAATCTTGGGAGGGTGTGGTACATATTAGTAAAACAATGGATGTTTCTTACATGTAGGACACCATTGTATATAGCAGAGACCCCAAGAACAGACTTTTAGTAACTGTGGGGAAGGATGCTGTCTGGTAATATTCTGCAAGAAAGCTTCTTTTTTTTTTAATGTTTGTTTATTTTTGAGAGAGAGAGAGAGACAGAGTGTAATTGGGGAGAGGCAGAGAGAAAGGGAGACACAGAATCTGAAATGGGTCCCAGGTTCTGAGCTGTCTATACAGAGCCCAACAGGGGGCTCAACTTCACAAACTGCAAGATCATGACCTGAGCCAAAGTTGGTCATTTAACCAACTGAGCCACCCAGGCACCCCTCTGAAAGAAAGCTTCTAATACAACAGGTTACTTAGCAGTTCCAAACAGTCAAACCCATTTATTATTTGTATGATCATGTTAAAGTATAAATAACTTGCAGATGATAGAGGCAAATTCTTTTAGTAACTCAATGAAATCTTAAGAGATTCTTGCCTAAATCCAGGTAATTATTAGAGCATGCCACTTCAACAGATATTTTCTTTTAATTCTTCTCATTCCATTACTCAAATACATACAACACAGTGATGCAAAAAAAATGGTGAAGGTTGAAGAAAACTTAAACACACAAATGACAATCTTTTTTTTTTTATACTAATTTTTGTAAACCTTGGTCAAACCTAGCATGTAATATGAAAGCTTTCACCTCTAAAAAGGAAAAGTCCACATGTTGCAATTTGCCGAGTTTGGCCAAGGGGTGGGAGGAGAATACAACCTCTGAGTTGATAGAAGTCATATTTGATCACCAGGATAGCACCTACACCAGAATATTAAGGCACATTTAATTACTATTTGGAACTGAAGTGACCAAATGTCAGTTCTACTGCTTATATACAACTGACCTCTTTGTCACAGAGAGACCAGCATTACCCACTCTTAAAACAAAGTTGCTTTGATTTACAAACATTATAAATCTGTGACAAAACAGAGCAACAAGTTCCTTATGGAAGCAGGACACCTAGTGGATAAGGTTCTCCTTAAAAAACATTGGAGATGCTCAAAACAGGTATAACTGCGATATAAATATGCTAACCCTGAACTCAGAAAGACACTCTTTAAACACAAAATGAATAAGGCAAGTACTATCCCTCAATGTGGGAAAATGAAGAACTGTTGACTTATCTGCCAATGCAAAAACTATATTTTAAGACTTAGATTCCACGGGCGCCTGGGCGCCTCGGTTGAGCGTCTGGCCTCGGCTCAGAACATCTCGCGGCTTGTGGTTTCGAGCTTCGCATTGGGCTCTGTGCTGATAGCTCGGGCCTGCTTCGGATTCTGTCTCCCTCTCTCTGGTCCACCCCGGCTCATGCTCTGCCTCTCTCAAAATAAATAAAAAAAATAAAGTTAAAAAAATACTTAGATTCCAAAACTTTAAGGGAGGTCTCATTTTTTCCTTTCTATACTCTTCCATTCCCTTACTACTCAGTTTCACAGTTACAAAGATCAATCCTTCCAGGTAGCTGATTGATTGCCATCATTGATCTTGTACACAGAAGGTGGGGAAAAAAAGAAACACACACACACACACACACACACACACACACACACACACACACACATAAGTCTTGCTCGGCATTTTAGCAAAATTCCTTTATTAAGTGTTAATATTGGCAGAATTAAATTTACCTTCTTGGCTTGGAAATGGTGCCTTGATGGGCATAGATTGCTCGTCATCCTCCCATTCACCCTTATAAATTTCTTAATTACGACAGTGGTGAAAAAGTACTGAAGAAAAGATGGTACAACTTTCTAAATGCCAGAGGAAGAAACAAAAATAGAACTTTACTAGGGTCAATGTAAACTGAATCTAAACTTTTATAACCTTTCCAGAAGTATCAGCCATCATTTTTATCCCAAATTTATTTTCTTTTCTAAAGCCTCAATATTCTGTTTCTACAAACCTTCTTCCAAGGGAATCGAGGTGTTCTCACCTTGAATTGAGACCGTTTGGCTAAAGATTGAAAATAGTAATACTATGCTCAGCTGAGCAGTTTTTGCAGTGCTAACCTAGGTGGTAGCCCTGTGAAATAGCTCTCATTTTATGTCAGCTTCTATTGATAGACAGAACCTACCTGTGCTAGATAAGATTCTCTAGGCTTAGGACAAAAAATAAATAAATAAAATAAGATGATTGCTATTTTTATGTCTAGTATATGGAACAAAAGGGAATAGCACCACGTGTTTCAAATATTTGCTATCCTTCTTTGTGCCAGCCCCAATCAAGCCACTTTTCTATATGCTGTGAAGACATTTGATTCAGTTCAATAAACTTTTATTGAAATGGCTAATACTTTGTCAGGCACAGGGAGCACAGATGTCAAAGACATGAGTGCTGCTTTTAAGGAGATTATATATATATATATATGTTTTTACATTTTATTTATTTTTGATAGAGAGCACAAGTGGGGGAGGGGCAGAGAGAGAGGGAGACACAGAATGTGAAGCAGGTTCCAGGCTCCAGGCTGTCAGCACAGAACCCGACGTGGGGCTCAAACCCACAAACCACAAGATCATGACCTGAGCCGAAGTCGAACACTTAACTGACTAAGCCACCCAGGCGCCCCCTTTTTTATAATTTTTTTTTTTACAGTAAGGAGATTATAAACTATTAAGGAAGAAAGTCGTGTAAATTAATCAAGTGTGGTAAGTGAAAGGAAAGGACTATAATACATTTATAGAGGTAAGAAAGAAGCAATGATGAATCCTTACACTGGTGGAAGTGAAAAGTATGATCAGGGAAGCTTTCCCAGAAAGGAAACCCAAGTTGAATTTTGAAACATTATGGGGTCTTGCCTTTCATAATATCAAAAATGACCATTACCTGGTCAAGGCTTCCTGGAAATATTTAAGTCTTAATTCAAGAGAAAAACTGTGGTTTAATCTTGAAGTTTCCTCTCCTGAAGAAGAGTAACTCTAACCCTATCCTACTCTTTGCCTTGCTACCTTTTTTCATGGCTTGTGAATAACACTTTCTCTGCTCAGCTTGATAGCTCAAACTCTGCTATATTCTATAATCTGTCTCTATTTTTGCCAATGCTTCTATATTAAACTAGAACTTTTTGTCTTTTTTTTTTTTTTAACATTTATTTATTTATTTTGAGAAATAGAGAGAGACTGATCCTGATGTGGGGCTTGATCCCATTAACCATGAGATCATGACCAGAGCTGAAATCAAGAATCAGACACTAGGGATGCCTGGGTGACTCAGTTGGTTAAGCGTCTGACTTTGGCTCAGGTCATGATCTCACGGTTCATGGGTTAAAGCCCTGGGTCAGTCTCTATGCTGACAGATCAAAGCCTGGAACCTGCTTTGATTCTCTCTCTCTCTCTCTCTCTCTCTCTCTCTCTCTCTCTCTCTCTACCCTCTGCTCTCTCTCTCTCTCAAAAATAAAATAAACATTAATAAAATAAAATAAAATAAAATAAAATAATAAAATAAAATAAAAAGAATCAGACGCTCAACTTACTAAGCACCCAAGTGCGCCAAAACTTTTGCCCCATTCTCACATTTTTTTTTCTTTCTTTAATGCTGCCTTAGTATTAACATATTTTATTTTTATATGCTTCATTAACTTCACTTATTAAGTATTTCATATGAAAGTATTGCACCCCACTAAGTTTCAAAACCTCATCTCCAATGTGATGGCAACAGTATCACTTCAAAGAGTTCTTGTAAGGATTAAGTTACTTACTATGTACAAAGTGCTTAGAACAGTGCAAAGATCATTGTATATACTCAATAAATATTAGCTGGTATTAAAATATTCAAGAAAAGTACCTGATATTTCTGTGGCTCAATCCTACCATTTCAGATAAATTTTCTATTTCTCCCCCTTGGAATATTTTCCTGGTTTGAAAGAATGTAGAAAGCATTTGGGGCCACACACTACTTTTCTAAATGCAACAGAACTTTCTCAAGTGCGGGTAAACAGTTTTTATTTCTTACAGTCTTTTAAATCTAGCATTCATTTTTTTTCATCTAAAGTAAGTATATTTTGGTTATATATTATTTTATGATGATTTCCAATTGGAGTCATTAGGGACTGGCTTAGAGGCTGCAAGTCTCCATACGCAGTCTCCCCTATAGCTAAGTGTAGCCATTTAACTATGCTCTGGGAATGATTATCACTACTGGTTCTTGATCTTAACATCATAGGATATTGACTTCCCTGCTCCCTTTCTCCTTCGTACTGACTAGGAACACATGGAAACTGGACTGACTACCTGTCATAAATGAACAAGTGAAAGTCAAAAGTTAAGAATTGCATACCCAATTAGCCTCAGAAAGTCTGGCCATCTTTGAATGGATACATGAGGAAAAAAAAAAAAAAAGTCCATTTCAGGCATCTCAGTTATAGTAGGTTAGTCAGTACCCAGAGAAATGCTAATTTATTTTAATTTGCATATAAATAATTTAATTTCCATAGCAAGGCTAAATCTACACTGAATTAATATGCTTTGAGTTATTTTCCCTCCATACTAATATTCTGAGTCTTTCTACTACAAAATATTTGGAGCTTTTAACATAATATTTACTATTTCTCTGACTTCTAAATAAGAAATTTGTTTTGAAAGTGAGGGAAGAGAATTTCAGTAGTTATAATCTTTATACCTACTACTTTATACCTTTACTACTGTTTTAGGTTAGTTGTAGAGCACAAACCTATAAGCAGTCATTACAGCAGTATCATAACTCTATCAGACTAATATACTTCAACACTGTCATATACAGGCTCCAGAGATCATGTGACTTAAGTTTGAGAGGCTTAAAGTTGTTTTCTTCTACCTGATAGCTAAGAACCACTTTTACCTCACCTATCAGTTAAAAAAAAAAGATAACGTATTAATTTATGTTTTCTCAAAAAGAAAGACTGCTTATTGCCAAAAATCTAACTAAATATACTATATAGATATTCCTTTAGAGGCAGAAAAAGAAGTATCATCTGCAATAAGTGAAATTAAATGTGAGCATTTATGCTCATCACAGGAACAATATCTTTCTAAACATAATCTCTGAGAAAATTCCCTCTTAAAGCGTCAGAGATAAGGTGCAATTTATATTCATACTTTTTCATCTCATTAGAATCTTTTGTGAGCAATCTTTAGCCTGAAGCATCTGTTTCTGCTTCAAGAAATGCAGTTAGAAAGCAAAATTGAACTATTTGGGCTATCAAAGTTTGCATTAAAGCTGGTAGACAAAATTCACTTTGGCCTTTCAATTAATTAACCAACTTAACTGTAACCTCATCTCTTACAATGTTAAAGGAGTGAGTTGTTTGTTTCTCACAATTATAACTAAAAGCTTGCATGGGACAAGATGACAATTTTCCTCATCATCTTAATGTCCTGTTCACAGAAGAGAAATATGCATTTATGGGAAATGTGGGATGTATCAAACAATACAATAACTTCTCTTGGACTTTTCAAAATTTTCTATTTTCACCCTAAGGGAAACTTACCCATATCTCCCTTTGTAAATCAATTGATAAAACATGTACAAAATTTCTTATACAAAGTTATTTAAAGTCCCTGCACCACCACATCCTTAAAGCTGCATATTAAGCTATTACTATCTAAACCCTTTCTGCCCAATATAATAATACAGGCTGCATTTCAATTATTGGCATCAATATTTTTGAGGTTTTCCAATAAGCAAGGTGCAGTTTCCATATATATATAATTGATCCTCCCCTGCCCTCAGGAATAAATTAATATTTCCTATTTCACATATTTAAAGGTGTTCATGATAATCACCTTTATTGGGGATTCACTTAAGTTGTTTTCAGGAAGTTTTATGAGGGTGATTTATTGGAAAGATCTTACCCTTTCCTCTATACAGTTTACTTAAGATCTAAAAGAGCAATTGTAGTATCAGTTTTAAGTATCATAATTTGTTTGTTTAAAAAGACCCCTCTGGGGTGCCTGGATGGCTCAGTCGGTTAAGTGTCCAATTTAGGCCTAGGTCATGATCTTGCAGTTTGTGAGTTCGAGCCCCGCATCAGGCTCTGTGCTGACAGCTCAGAGCCTGGAGCCTGCTTCAGATTCTGTGTCTCGGGGCGCCTGGGTGGCTCAGTCGGTTGAGCGTCCAACTTCGGCTCAGGTCATGATCTCGCGGTCCGTGGGTTCGAGCTCTGCGTCGGGCTCTGGGCTAATGGCTCGGAGCCTGGAGCCTGCTTCCGATTCTGTGTCTCCCTCTCTCTGACCCTCCCCCGTTCATGCTCTGTCTCTCCCTGTCTCAAAAATAAATAAAAACGTTAAAAAAAAAAATTAAAATAAATAAATAAATAAAAGATTCTGTGTCTCCCTCTCTCTCTGCCCCTCCCTTGCTCATGCTCTGTCTCTCTCTGTCTCTCAAAAATAAATACATGTTAAAAAAATTTTTAAAAGACCCCTCTTTTAGAGATATTTTAGAGTTTTATGTTCACATTAAAATGGAGCTAAAGGTACAAAAATGTTTCCATCTTTTCCCTTCACCTCCCCCTCCCCATACAAAATTTCCCCACTGTCAACACATAATCTGGATTTTGATAAAAGAATTCACAATTAGGAATATGACAACAAGAAAAATGGTATAATACAAAGTAACCATGGATGTTATTAGTATGTTACTTTAAGACATTCAATATTCGTATGTACTAGTGTTATTTTGATATCATTCTCTAAAGTCCCCAGATACGAACACTATTTATAGACCATGGCCCTCAAATACTCTTATGCATATGTCCAAAAAGGACTTCAGAATGAGACTAACTGTGGCATTTCTGCAACACACGCCCCAGGAAGAAATCTTTATTTCATATACATTTATTATTTTAACTAATAGTTAAAACATATAAATCATACTCCTTTTGACACTTCACACCACCCATCTATTTAGAACCAATTCTAATATGTTAACGTTTCCAACTCTTGGAAGATAGATCTGAGTTAAAAAGGACACAACACACAACACTTTTGTCTGTCACTACTGCATATTCACATTAATGATATCTTCTGATTCATGGACAATATCTGGAGACTGCTGGATATGTTGTTTGTATACTTTACTGTCATCTTAAACTCAGTGTATCTAAAACTGTATCATCACACTGCACCACCTATAAGCCTAATTCAGATTCTTTTAGCAAAATTCCTATCTCTGTCACTCATATCCCTATTTTTAGTCCTACATGGCTTGAAATATTTTAATCATTCTTCATGTTCCAGTAGCCAACTAATTTAATGTTAGGTATTTTTCACTTTTAAGATTTCTTTATTTCTTTAAACAAATTCTATCTGTTTTAGTCCTATTGCCAACAAACCTCCCACCTATACCATTCCTAATTTTACTTACCACAGATCTGGGGTCATCACTTTGTACCTGAATTGGTACAGTAATGGTTTCCTTCTTAAGTTCTCATGTTCATTTATCTCAGTCAAATAGAACTTATCTAAAATCGATTTTAACAATATCATTAATTTCCTGAGAAATTATTACCCTTCTCAAGTATTTTCACCTTTTTCATATCTGTGCCTGTGTTTATGGTTATATGCCTTTATAATTCAACTGCTAACTATATATCCAGATTAATTTCAGTAGTTTGGTCATTTATTTTACTGATTCTACAAACGTATCATACTTATTTCATTCTAAGAATTTCCTCTAAGATTTTTTTTCATAGTTCCTATATTCACCCATGACACACACATATATTTCTCACAATGTCATCATTTGAACAAATCACATATTGTCATTTACCTGGGGTATGACTTGGGCAAATGTCTTGACATCTTTGAGCTAGTTTTCTTCTCTTCAGAATAAAATCCACCTTGCACGTTTA
Source organism: Panthera leo (assembly GCF_018350215.1). Taxonomy (NCBI): domain Eukaryota; kingdom Metazoa; phylum Chordata; class Mammalia; order Carnivora; family Felidae; genus Panthera; species Panthera leo. The sequence continues at coordinate 33,953,618 of NC_056688.1, read as the reverse complement.
CTATGTGGATTACATGGAATGATGCATTATACAAACACTTTGTATCTACATGAAGTATGGAGCCAATAAATGTTAATTTCCTCAGTTATCCAGCCATCAAAAAATTCTCTTGGAACTCTTGCAATTCTGTTTGTACAGATAATATAGAATCAAATCCTAATATATTAAAAATACTTCAAGCTTTGGCCTTGCTCAAGACTCATTGCATGACCTTTCTCAATGGTACCTTTTAACACTATCAATCTGAAATGTGAATAACTTAAAGTGTTACAAATTTTCGGCCCCTGTGCATTTTCTCACAAATACTATTTCCTGTTCCTCAAAATTTCTTATCCTGTCTTCTGTTCTTTCTCTAATGGACTAGCTACTACTAGTCATTCAATAGTTAATTCAATGTCACCTTTTCCCAGAAGCCTTTGCACCCTCCTATTTTGATATGTTATTCTTTTTCATTATACAACATTCTCTCAGAACTTTATCCTTAAACTTACAACATTCTATAGAAATGATCAGCTCACTCTTTTGTGTCTCTTACTGCTCTGAGAGCACATTGAAGAAGAAATCATTTTAGTCATCTTTATGTACCCAGTGTCCAATACACTGCCTGGCCCAATATAAGAATTTTTTAATTGTAAACAAAAAATGATTTGTTATTGAAATTATATAAAGGGCTTCTGGGTGGCTCAGTCATTTAAGCATATGACTCAATTTTGGCTCAGGTCACGATCACGTGTTCATGAGATAGAGCCCCACATTAGGCTCCACACTGACCACGCAGAGCCTTCTTGGGATTCTATCTTTCCCTCTCTCTCTCTCTCAAAATAAATAAACATTAAAAAAATAAACACAGAAAGAATGCCATGTGAATATGGAGGAAGAGATTTGAGTGATGTGTCTATAAACAGGAATATTAAGGATTGTGGACTACATCAGAAGCTTAGAGAAGGATACAAACAGATCCTGTCCTAGAGCCTACAGAGAGAACATGGCCCTGTTAACACTTTGATTTGGGACTTTTTAAGCCTTTCACTTTGTGGTAATTTGTAACTACAGTCCTACATTACTAATATATTTTGTTATAAGTAATATAAAATATAAAAATGTTATTGCTAGAAATTTTGATATTAGCAGATATTATTTCAGTCACATATATCCCAGAAAAAAACTCTCTGCCTTTCTATTTTACTTTTGGTCACATTAAATTTTAGGTTATAGTTACTTTTTCTTCTTTTTGCTGATACATGTCTTAAATAACACCAAACATTTCTTCATCAGAAAAAAATCATAATTTTATAATTGGAAATTTCTTACGTAAAAAAGAGTATGCTTGAAGGAGTTAATGAAAATACTTCTAAAAGATCTGGAAAACTGTAAAGTTTAAATACCTTGAGAATGGGTGACAATGCTGAAATTTACCTAAGCTGCTGTGTAAATGTTCAAAGTCTTAACCACAGCAAGTGTGGTGAACAGACCATTCCTTCTGTTTATTTAGTGGGGCAACTCTAATCTTGGAAGACAGAAATATCTTCAGCTCAGTCATTGTGCTTCGATTTGTGACAAGATGTAATCTACCTTTCCTTAAGCTTCTTCTTACTTTAATAGCCTTTGGTATTTGTATTGGCAGGAAAATAATAGAAAAATTGCCAGTAAAAAGGGTAATGCTAATCTATGCAAATAATACAGAATTGATGTGTTTATAGTGTGGTCCTCAATCACATGCTTAGAAGGGACCTATAAAAAAAGTGTAGGTAGAGATCTTACTTAGGAAAAAAAAAAATGATTGACCACAATCATTCTTCTAACCTCTATTTCACAAGTTATCTTTAGAAGTCCCATTCTGCAGTTTTTATGTAGAGCCAATACTTCCTCACTGAGAAAAACATTCAAGAAACTAAACAGGGCAGTCTGATTTCATTCGTAGTATTCTTGTCTCTCACATTTTAATAATGACAACCTGAAAAATACATTCTCAAACCACAGATATTTTTTTTTAGCCCAGACTGTTCTTGTTAGCTAACTTTTGTACCTTATAGTTAATGGTGTACTAGTAAAACATTAATGCATGGGGAAGATATGATGGTTTTCATACCTCAAAAGAAAATCTTAAGAAACTCAGTAAGCTAATTGAATGCTTTTATACATCTATGAGTTGTTAGTTTTTATTTATGTTATCACTTTGTGGTAAGTTTTAATGTCAAATTCCATTCAAAAAATACACTTCTGAAGGTGTTAAGAATTGGAGAGCAGCTTAGAAATAATCTGGAAAAATTCTCTCAGGGTCTCTAATTCCCACAACAGAAGCTATCATAGAACTATAACTGTAAGGAAAAAAAATACAAAAAAAAAATCTGTCAGTAGAATAAGACAAGCCACAGACTGAGAGAAAATGTTTGCAAAAATATATTTGATAAAAAAAAACTATTATCCAAAAAGCATAAATAACTCTTAAAACTTAATAATAAGGAAAAAACTCAAAAAAGTGGGCAAAAGAACTGGAGATGCCTCATCAAAAAGATGAAAAGATGACAAATAAGCATATGAAAATATGATAAATTAAAGCAAAAATGAGGTACCACTATTAACTTATTAACATGATAAAAATCCAAAACACTGAAAACACCAAATTCTGGCTAGGATCTAAAACAACAGAGTAACCATTTATTGCTGGCAGGAATACAAAATGGTACTGCCACTTTGGAAGACAGTTTTGCAGTTTCTCATAAAAACTAAACATTTTCCTACCATGCAATCCAGCAATTGCAATCCTTTCTATTTACCCAAATGAGTTGAAAAAATATATCCACACAAAAACCTGTATATGGATGTTTACAGAAGCTTTATTCCTAAACGTGAAAACTTTGAAGCAACCAAAATATCCTTCAGTAGGTGAATGGAGCCAACTGTATTTCAGACAAGCCTTCAGAGAGAAAGCTAATGTGCATATAGTATGTATTGTGGTGTACTAATTATTACAAGGATAGTAAGATCACATACAGTGTAAGTAATACAATTTATTTTTCTATACCATACATATTTTATAAAATTTCGTGTTAAAATAGTATATGTCCGATTTTGAGATTCAAATTATTCAAATAATTCTATTTGTCTGGAAGGTTCCTTTCTATGACTTTCATTATTTGTAATGTTAGCTTTATAAGCAAACAAAACAGAAACAAAAGCAGGATCAGAGAAAGCATATTTTAATGTTTAGAAATCTTTGTTCTTTCTGGATAATGGTGTTTTTATTTATTTCTAATGACCTGAATTTAAATTGTGACTGGACTTTCTCCTTTTTTCTTGCTGGGAAGGGCAATGTCTTCATAGCAATTAAAGTCTAAGTCACTTTTTATTAAATACTATTGTCATTTCCACTTTTATACATATAACATCAAATCAATAATTTTTGTTTCAACAGAATAGTTTTTTTTTTCTCTCTTGGTTTTTTTGTTTGTTTGTTTGTTTTTTGAGAGAGAAAGAGAGAGAGAGAGAGCAGGAGCAGGGAGGGAACAGAGGGAGAGGGAGAGATAGACAGAGGGAGAGAATCTCATGCAGTCTCCACACTCAGCATGAAGCCCAACATGGGGCTCGATCCTGACCCGGGGATCATGACCTGAGCTGAAATCAAGAGTTGGGCTCCCAACTGACTGAGCCAACCAGGAGCCTCTAGATTTTTCTATTTTTAGAAAGTTTTATTTTTGAACCTACAGGAAAGTAAAATGACTATCCATACAAATACTCCCTTAGATCAGGAGTCTGCAGTTCCATGGACGATTTCAAGTTGTTAACTCCTTTTGTAAATAAAGTTTTATTGGAACAAGGCTATGCATATTCATTATGTAGTATGTATGGCTTCTGCACTACAACTTCAGTGTTGAGAAGTTATAGCAGACACCATATGAGCACAAAGCCTAAAATATTTACTATCTGACCCTTTGGAGTAAAAGCTCTGATTTATATTCACCCATTATTAACATTCTGCTATATTTGCTGTGTCTCTTTATCCACATAAATAAATATAAATGGATAAATTATAGACATATACATACACACATATACACACATGCATGTATACAAGTACACTTTTTTCTGAACCATTTGAAAATAAGTAGCTAATATGACACTTCAACACGTGTACCCTAAGATCAAGAACAAACTCCTGTATATTCACGACATTATGATACTTAAAATATTTAATAGTGATATGATATTATCTAATATACAATTCATAATCAAATGTCTCCAATTATCCCAATCCAGCATCCAATAAAAGATCATGTAGTACATTTGGTATCATATCTATTGAAATTCCATTCATCTATAATGCCCCTTGATATATCATTCACAGCAATTACATTTTTTACAAAGTCCAAGACAACTGCCTTGTGTTTTACAGTTTTACAGTGATGGTTTCCTCTTGAATATATTAATATTTCTGATAAAGTTATTATATAGGCAACGATTCATAGTTCCCACTTCATCATATGAAAGGATTTATGATGTCCATTTCTCCCATGATTGGTGATTTCCATTACTTGAATAAAATGAGATTTTGTCCATTATAAAGGTATATGTACTTTTTGATATTGATAAGCAATGTGTGGAATGATATCTTGAAACTATGTGAATGTACTGCACCACCACAATTTTACATAATGATTTTATCATGCATTGTTTATCTTGACCTTAATAAATTATTACATTAGGGAACACAAAATGAAAATTCTCTATTATTCCTTCTACATGTATGCCCTAGCATTCCTCTGTAAAAAGAGAAGTGCATTCCTTCTCACACTCTTTTCATTCTTAAATTTAATATATATATGTATACATATATATGCATATATGTATACATATGTATTTATAATATATATTTATTATATATTACATATTTTATAGATATTTATATATTATTTTATTTATTTATATATTTATTTATATATACATGTATGTATACATATGTGTATATATATACATATATATATATACTTGGACTAATGGATTTTTATTTATTCAGTATGAAATTATAATTGTAATATATTTTTGATACTTAAATTATGTCAAAGTTATTATTGGAAATCTCTTCAAATTGGCACTTTTGCCCTTTTTCCTTCTCTATTAATTTGTGATATCCTTGCATTCTGAGACAACAGAATATTCTAGGCTTAATTTTTAATTCCTTTCCCCCAAACTTGGTATCTGCTATCCCTCCAATATTCCAGGTTTTAGTGAAAAAAATATTTAGCATATTTTTATTTGGTAACACCAATATCTGAGTGTTGGGTGTACTTATTGATACAGAAGATTTAAAACAGAAATTAGGGATGGGAGCACCTGGTTGGTTCAGTGGGTTAAGCATCCAACTTGGGTCAGGTCATCATCTCACTGTTTGTAGGTTCTAGCCCTGTATTTGGCTCTCTGCTATCAGCACAGAGCCCTCTTCAGATCTCTGTCTCCCTCTCTATGCTCCTTGCCCCCCCTCTCAAAAACAAATAATGAAACATTTTTAAAAAGCTGGGGAATACACAATCTTAGTTTAATTTTTTTAATATAAATTCTTACCCTTATATCAAATCCGATGGTACATGGTTCTTTTTCACCTACTCCCATTCTATAATTTTATCCCCCTTTTCTTACACTGAAATTTAAACACTCAGTAGAATGTGGTCCAAGAACAAAAAGAGCTGCAAAATAAATCTTCAACTTTACTGAATAAATTTGCTTTTGATAGTGGTGTTGATAACATGATCCTTGTCTATCTTGTAAGGTAAATCTAATAAGTAAATACACTGGTTATTTTGAAAATCAAAAACTTTTTTTTAATGTAAAACATTTACATAGTTCAACAGTTAGAACTATAAAAATATACATTCCAAATAGTTTCATTCTCATATCTATTCTGCCTTATTCATATGACCTCATTTTTATTAGTTTATAATTTACCATTCTTTCTTTTTTTAAAAAATATGAGTGCATTTGTGTATTTTCCTTGATTTCTTACATAAAATTAGCATATCATAAATACACTTTCATCTTGCTATATTAGCTTGATAGTTATCACTTTAATAATATATCCTAGAAATAACTCAATATTAGTTCATAGAAAAAGATTTTCCAATTGCTTAAAACCCCAATAAGGGATGAACCATAGTCTATTCAACAAGATCCCTGTGAATTGGTATTTAGGTCATTTCCAATATTTACTGTTAAAAATAATGATGCAATAATTAACTAGTGTGCATTCTATGTCAGATTTATGGAATTATGTACTTAAGATAAATTCCTAGAAGGGAGTCTACACAGTCAAAAAGATAAATGTTCTGTTAGATTTTTTCCAAATTTTCCCTATATTGTTTAATCATTTCAAAATGCCACTTATTAATGTAGGAAATTCTTATTTTCCCACAATTCATTACTGTGTTGCTAAATTTTTAAATTATTTCAATCTTACTGGTGAGAAATGGTATCTTAGTCTTATACGTAAATTTATAAGTAAGTTTTTCACATGCTAAAACCATTTTTAAAGCTTCTTTTGAAAAACAATATATAGATACATATATATGTGTCCATGTAATAAGGTGTGTGAATCTCAATTGCACAATTTATTGTACATTAGTGTTGTATTTAACCAACTTGCCAAATTCATTTATTAATTATAATATTTATTTTATAATTCTTTAAATTTGTTCATACAATCATTAACACCTGCATAATGAAAGTTTTACTTCTTCCCTTACAACTTTTATTAGTTTTCATTGCCCAGTGTTGAATAGAGATGGTGGGAATAAACAACATGAGATCAGAGTAAAACATTAAATATTTCAGAATTATATATGATACCAAGATGTAGTGTGGTCTGGTTCATTTTTTTTTTTTTTTTATTCAGACTTGCAACCTTTGTCACTTAGTTCCAGTGATTCATCTGTTTACATTTAATCTAATAATTAAATAATTCTACCATCTATCTTACTATTTGTTTTATTTCTACTCTCCTGAATTGTCTTTGGTTAGTCAAGTTTTTTACATTTTTATCATTTGTACCATTCATCACAATAATGGGAAAAAAAAAACAAGGTATTTGGGAACTTTTTAGTGGTTAGTTTTGAAGAACTTCAGGTCATTTTCTGATGTTAAAACTAAATGTGCTTGTCCTCAAAATGTAATTAATCTGATTTTCCTCCCTTCATTTCTAAAAGTTTCCATGTTTCATGAAATATTAGAGCTTTAAAAAAATCATAGTGATCTAGGCCAAAATCTTCAGCAAATTCTTAAGAGAAAAATTTTATTTTATGTTATAGAAACTAGTTAGACGCAGAACACTGTTCTGTTCTGTTCTCCCATCAGAGCTAAGAAGTCTTAATTGTATACCTGTCCCAAGAGTAGCTGGAGGTAGGCAAGCAAGTCCTCTTGCTCTGTGCACTTACTTCACTGTTTCACTCTTCCCTATAACTCTACATGTTTTGCAATGCCATGACTCTCTATAAATGAGCAGGATGTCAGTTCCTTAGAAACATAAGTCTGGGTGCACCTGGGTTGCTCAGTCAGTTTAACATTCTACTCTTGATTTCAGCTCAGGTCATAATCTCATGGTTCCTGAGACCAAGCCCTGTGTCAGGGTCAGAGCTGACAGTGTGAAGCCTGCTTGGTATTCTCTCTCCCTCTCTCTCTGCCCCTCCCGTGCTTGTGTTCTCCCTTTCTCTCTCTTAAAAATCAATAAATAAACAAAAAAAAAAAAAAAAAAAGAAAGAAAAGAAAAAGAAAAAGAAACATGAGTCTGGTCTGTCTACCCATATAAATCTGCTTTCCAGATATAGGCTTTTCTACTATATTAAACCCATTGTAATCAAATATAAAATAAAGAAAATAACTTTCTTCAAAAAAACCAATAAACCATCTCTCTATTTCTTGGTGATTCGGCTTCAGTTTAAAGAAGTTTTATTTGGAGATATACTTTACAATCACTTAAAAGTATCACTTTAGCTTGAATCATGTCTATAGACCTGATATAAATTAACCATGCTTTGGCATAGTCATAAGAAGGGAATTGTGGCCAATTTTCTAAATCTTTGCAGATGTTCTGTAGCTAAGTCAATCCAAACTGATGGTTATTGTGGCCACACTGATTGGTTTTACTGTGCTGCTGGCATACTGTTTGGCTGTCAAAAGACTTTCCCTTGAATTATAATATTTTATATTTTCAGCTAGCATAGTCTCCTATATCCAATGATACTAGGAAGTAAAACATCTTGTTTTTTAATATGTAATTTTCATTTATATATTATTTGTTATCCTTTAACAATGGAAAGCCACGCAGAATGATATAAAACTTCTGAGATTATATTTCCTGGATCTAGATAGATTTAATCTTATGAGAGGAAGGATCAGAAAATAATTGTTTTAAAAATAATTCCAAGAGTTATTTTAACTATTACATTTTATGCACTCATAGATTTTAATAGTATATATATTAAATATATTAATATTAATTATTAATATTATATAAATATACAATATTAATATAAATATTTATATTTGTAATATATATTATATACACTCATATTTTAAAAGTAGAATCTTGAATTGTCTCTTTGAATTATGGTAATTAATAATGTTCATCATTTTTTCACTAGAGAAATTTATTGATTTCACTAGAATGCTCTTTTTATTTTTTTGCATTCTCTCTTTTTTTTATGTCAAGAAATAAGGAAAGGAAAAACTCCTTTAAATCCTTAATGAAGACAGCATAGACTTATCAGAATATGTATTGTTCATAAATCATTTGCATCTCTCCATGCTAAGGTCAATTTGGAGAAAATTCAATAAATCTATTGGTGATATCTTCACAGAATTTATGTTTTTATCACTAATTTGGTATTATAGGTAAAAATTTACTCTTCTCTTGAAATGATTTTTATTTTTATTAGTTAGCCCATTGGTTATTTATTCAATACGTATTTAATGAACAAACACTCTGTGCCAAACTTTGGTAGAATAATGACACTCACCTCATAAAGGCCACAATTCACTAGAGCCCCAGAGCATGTATGTAACCATAAGAGTGAAAGGAGCCATGTGTACAGCATACTGAGGGAGCACAGAGGAAGAAACTAACACTCTCATGAGAGATAGAAATGTCAGGGAAAGTTTTTCATTAGGTAAGAAAATTTAATTTAGGTTTTAAAGAATTAAGTTTAAGGGACATCTGGGTGGCTCAGTGGGTGAAGCATCCAACTCTTGATTTTGGCTCAGGTCATGACCTCATGGGTTCATGAGCTCAAGTCCCACCTCAAGTATGTGGAGCCTGCTTGGGATTCTCTTTCTGTCCCTCCCCATTCCCTCTCTCTCTCTCTCTTTCTCCTTCTCTCTCTCTCAGAATAAACAAACTTAAAAAAATTAGTTTAAAAAACAAATATATACTTTGTACAAACCATGTATAGATAAAAATCCTTTCGAATATATTTTCTCCCTTTTAGTTGTCAAATATGTTTTAATTTTCTCAAATCATTTTTTGGGAAAACAAAGTGGCTGGTAATGATTTTTATACAATTTTATACTGAGATTAAAATATACGTTAATATGTTTAAAAGAAAAATGTTATTCTCAGTGTTCTTTACCTTCCTCTCTCTCCTACTTCCTCTATGACGCCAGTTTCTTTGTTTTGACAATCCACAAAGCATTTGCTCTGTTAGCTTTTATTTTTCAAGTCTTAATGTCCAAGTGGGGTTTGGATAAATATACAGCAGTGCCCTCTACTGGAGAGAAGCTCTCCAACTCATGTAGAAAATGCCTCTTTAAAGAGTATTAGGAAGAATGTATATCTTATTACAGGAAACTAAATGACCAATAAAAAATAAAATAATAAAATAAAATAAAATAAAATAAAATATGCCTACTAAAAATAGTATATTATTTTAACTGGACATACAGCGAAACTACTTTGACCTTTTTCCAAAGGCCAGTAAAACTCAGGTACTGAACACAGCTTAGTTTTATATCTCCAGTATGAAGATGAAGTGTAAACAAACTTTCTGCTTTCTTCAGGAATTCTCTTTTGGAAAGGGGTCTCTCTTTTATTTCTAACAAAATTTCATGTTCAGTTTTTTTTTTTTTTTTCATTTTATTTACTTTTAGAATGCTCTTCTTCAGCGGAACAACTACCATTCTACTTCCCAGGTAGCCAAATTTTGATGATTATTATTACAACTTTAAAAGTGTTAAATTGAGCAGATTTTTATCACAGTGAATATTATATTCACTGCAATATTTATACTTTTTGACAGTTTTATATTCAAGAAAGGTAAGGTTTACAGTAAGGCAAGAATATATTTTGAAGTTCATCATGGCCTTTAAATAGCACATTTACATACTGCCCATAGATATTTAAATTTTGTCCATGGCTAGAAATGTTCTGCATCTCTTTTTTACAGAAATAAAAGTCCTGTTCTCTCATTTAGTTTTCTTATTTTTTACTTTTTTTTTTTACCTTTAAGCATGAAACTTAATATTAAATGAACCGGTATGACAACATAAATTATAAAGTGAAATGCAAAATTGAAGAAATAAATGATGCCACACCAAGGTCTGAACTTCAAAAATGACATATTTGGAATTTATTGTTTGCCACTGAACTTTTCTAGTACTGAAAACTACTTCTTAGAGATCTGATGACATTTTTTTTGCAAGTTCAATAAAAAATTATTAATTCTTAAGAGAAAATACCAAAAAAATGTTCTTGACAGTTTTGTTCTATTAGACTTGTAAATGTGTGGTTGCCAAGGGTATGTTTCTAAATTGAGAACTTCAAATTCTCTTCTTTGAATACTGAAGAAACATCAGGTGAAGAAGAGTTGATTTTTACTGTCAAAACATTTCAAACTGAGTAAGAATAATAGTGTTAAGTATACCATTTCACATTTATATGGCATTTGATAGTTCATGGATTGCTTTCACATATATATGTACAGGGATACATAATCACTCCATACACAGTTGTTATATAGATTATATATAATACTACATGTGAAAGCAATTTGTTAACTGACAGCTCTATCAGACACAAAGAAGGAACTGGGTTTTTGTGACATTGTTAAACAACCTTAATATGCTTACTCTTATACCAATTCTATCTCTGCTATCTTAACTTACATAATTATATATGACTTTATAGTTTAATTTAGCTAGAATTAGAATACTTTTTTTCCTTGCAAACCAAAGTGTCTTGCCAAACGCAATAATCAAATCCTGGGCAGTGCTTGGATCAATCTGGTCCTTTATAAATACAATCTTTGTCATAAAACTACTGAAATCAAAGGTGAGAAACTTTATTAGTGATATATTTTCAGGAATAGTCTTTGGATATGTCCTGAATGAATGCACTAAACAGGTTTTCAGATTTGTTTAGTTGAGTCTGTGAAACACTGAGAAATGTTATCTTGATCAGCTTGAGGAATGATTAGGTAGGTATAAGTCTATGACGGTCTTATTCTAAAACAACAGTTAATTAAACTAATTTTGTTACTATTCTGTTTACTTTTAAAAATTTATATTTCTAAGTGTCTATCAGAATCACTTAACCATTGTATTCTTTAAAAAAAAAAAAACTACTATATGGGGAGCCTGGGTGGCTCAGTCAGTTGAGCGTCCTACTTTGGCTCAGGTCATGATCTCGCAGCTCGTGGGCCTGAGCCCTGTGTCGGGCTCTGTGCTGACCACTCAGAGCCTGGAACCTGCTTCAGATTCTGTGTCTCCCTCTCTCTGTGCCCCTAACCCACTCTCATTCTGTCTCTGTCTCTCTCAAAAATAAATAAACATTTAAACATTTTAAAAATTAAAAAATTAAAAAACTATTATGGATTGGATTCAATGGATAAAAATTTGTATGTCTCTGTTCTAGGAATGGCTTGATGTTATTATCCCTCCCTTAACTGTGGAGAAAAAATAACAGCTCTGTTGAATGCTATATAAATAAATTAGTCTCTTCATATCCATAGTTTCTGTGATTATATGTCAGAAAGAGGCAGCCAAACTAAAGTTCACAATAGTTTTTTTTTTTTAATATATGAAATTTATTGTCAAATTGGTTTCCATACAACACCCAGTGCTCATCCCAAAACGTGCCCTCCTCAATACCCATCACCCACCCTCCCCTCCCTCCCACCCCCCATCAACCCTCAGTTTGTTCTCAGTTTTTAACAGTCTCTTATGCTTTGGCTCTCTCCCACTCTAACCTCTTTTTTTTTTTTTTTCTTCCCCTCCCCATGGGTTTCTGTTAAGTTTCTCAGGATCCACATGAGTGAAACCATATGGTATCTGTCTTTCTCTGTATGGCTTATTTCACATAGCATCACACTCTCCAGTTCCATCCACGTTGCTACAAAAGGCCATATTTCATTCTTTCTCATTGCCACGTAGTATTCCATTGTGTATATAAACCACAATTTCTTTATCCATGTTGATGGATAAACATCAATGTAGTTGATGGACATTTAGGCTCTTTCCATAATTTGGCTATTGTTGAGAGTGCTGCTATAAACATTGGGGTACAAGTGCCCCTATGCATCAGTACTCCTGTATCCCTTGGGTAAATTCCTAGCAGTGCTATTGCTGGGTCATAGGGTAGGTCTATTTTTAATTTTCTGAGGAACCTCCACACTGCTTTCCAGAGCGGCTGCACCAATTTGCATTCCCACCAACAGTGCAAGAAGGTTCCCGTTTCTCCACATCCTCTCCAGCATCTATAGTCTCCTGATTTGTTCATTTTGGCCACTCTGACTGGCGTGAGGTGATATCTGAGTGTGGTTTTGATTTGTATTTCCCTGATAAGGAGCGACGTTGAACATCCTTTCATGTGCCTGTTGGCCATCCGGATGTCTTCTTTAGAGAAGTGTCTATTCATGTTTTCTGCCCATTTCTTCACTGGGTTATTTGTTTTTCGGGTGTGGAGTTTGGTGAGCTCTTTATAGATTTTGGATATTAGCCCTTTGTCTGATATGTCATTTGCAAATATCTTTTCCCATTCCATTGGTTGCCTTTTAGTTTTGTTGGTTTTTCCTTTGCTGAGTTCACAATAGTTTAAGAGCATAATTGAGAAAGCAACCTGCTGTTTTATTATGTGACCTGAGTATTTCTCCAAGAGCAGGTAATAAATTGAAAAATAATTAAATTCATTACTGTTGTTCTTATTACTTTGCTATGCCGTTGAAGAATGATGAGCTCAAAAGCAACTAAATTAATAAAAAGTTCACTATTTTTTGAACTTCATTGAAATTAATATGAATGGTTTTACGTCTCAATTTGATAGATTTATAAAAGGGTTTGGAAATTAATATTATTACTTCATTTTAAATATTTTTAAAGGAACCCAGAAGTTTTTTTTTTTTTTTTTTAAGTTCATGTATTTATTTTGAGAGAGACAGATAGAGTAAGTGGTGGAGAGGCAGAGAGAGAGGAGAACAGAGGATCTGAAGTGGGCTCTGAGCTGCAAACTCATGAACCGTGAGATCATGACCAAAGCTGAAGTCAAATGGTTAAACGACTAAACGACCCCGGTGCCCCAATTTTGTTACTTCATTTTAGTTGAGTCTCAAAACATTCGGGATAGACAGATATGTCATGTTTCTCAATATCTAGATGAATAGGAGAGACTGTAAATGTGTTTTTAAAAAAACAAACAAAGCTACAATTTCATGCCTCATGACAAAAGAAAAATAAAATATCTATTGCCTTCTAACCACTTAATCCAATTTTAATCCATTGTCATTTTAAAATTGAAAAATGAATAATTCTATAAAAATATGCACATTAAGAAGAAAAAGTTTGTTTTTTAAAAATTATTTCTGTATTTTTTTAACCTGTAGACTTTAAGGCAACAGAAGAAATGAAATAATTGAGTTTATCACTGTGAACAAGGTATTTGTTTATTTTCTCCATTCAGACTGGATTCAGATGTGAGAAACAGAATTTTGGATTGGTTTCAGTTGGAGCAGTTATAAACTAAACTGTCTCATGAATATAACACTAGGACTTCCAAATTCTCCTTCCTGTGGAGCCAAACAAACTGGCAATCATTCTTTGGTCAAATTACTTAGAATGTGTGATTCAAAATCTGATTCAATGTTACCTTTCTAGTAGACTGGTAAATTTCCAGCTTGCTTTAGAATAACTATAGTGATAGCTGAGATTTATTGCCTGCTTTTCATATGCCAAGCATTATTTCTGGTTCAAGTGTTTTATAAGTATTATTTCTTTAAAGTCTTATAAAGAATAGGGTTCAATTCCTTGTTGTACTGATGATGAAACTGAGGCATAGGAAGGATAAGTAATTTATCAAAAAATATTTTGGCTATGTATAAACTTAGTTTACTGCTCAAAGGAAGTTCTTATTACATCAGTATGTGGACAAAAACAAAATTTTTGCACGTGGCCATAAAAGCAAACTATGCAAAGCTACAATCTCTCAGAGGCCACAGAACCCACAAAAAAAACCTTTTTTATACTCCTTTGTTGATTCAGCAGTCACCTCAGCTGCAACCCTTCCTTATCTTCAGGACCCTCACTACATCTTAGAACATGTTTTCATGGCACATTGATCCTTTTGTCCTTACCTTCAAATTGCCCAGAGTTTTTTGAAGTATCTGTATGAAAAGGGAAGAGTGGCAGTTCAAACCAGGAGGAGTCTGGACATGGATATGATAAGGACGCCTTGATCCATAAAAATCTTTTGGCAACATTTCCTCTTCTCTTACCTGCAGTAAACTACTGGTATTTTCTTTCACCATTGCCTTCAAGTCGTCCTTTTTATAGTTTTGGTTTTTTTTTCAAGGTGATTAAGTATGCCTTATACATGTAGTCTCCTTTTCTTTTAACAGATTATATATTATTAGCACTTTATATATTAGTAAGCATAGGGGCAGATGTGTGAATATGAATATATATATGTATATATATGAATATATATATATATATGTATATATATATATGAAGCTCAAGGCAAGGGAAAAAAATGGCTAATAAAAATTTCAAGTGCAACTGATCAGAATTGGGGTTAGAAAACAATGTTGAATTTAGCTGGTTGGAAAGGAAACGCATTGCAAAGACATTTTAAACCAGGCAATGTGTTGAACAAAAGTGGGTGAGAGATTTTAAGACTAGGACTCTCAACTTATTTAGCAAAATGCCCAAAAGGGCAATGAGATTGAACCCACATCAATGGAAGACTGAGTGCAACCTAAAAACATTCATAAGGATTAGCTCTGTAATCTGATGAGCAATCTTAAAATTCTAAGAAAAATTTGCACTTCTTGTTCATAATATATCTGCTTTTATTATCATCTAAAAATAATACTTTAATTAACCTTTGTGCTTAAATCTGTCTTTGAGTAATAATAACTGAGTTTAAAAAGTGTAACTTCAAGGAAAATTTGTTGAGTATGGTAGGAAAAAATGAGAACTGACCCTTGGTTAATAAGTTGGATTTAATATACAGATGATATTGAATGTCAAACTTAGAAAGGGGAGTTTTGGAAACATGTAGCATCTTAGGAAATTTGAATATGCAATGTTTCAGGTGTCCATCAAATTTTATGAAAACAATATTAGAAGAACTTTTTAAAAATGTTTTTACCTTATTTATTTATTGTGAGAGAGCGAAAGAGAGCACAAGAGGAGGAGGGGCTGAGAGTAAGAGAGACGGAATCCCAAGCAGGCTCAGCGCCATTAACACAGAGCCCAATTCGGAGCTCAAATTCATAAACCTAACCTTGAGATCATGACCTGAGCTGAGATCGAGTCAGATGCTTAACTGACTTTGATACCCAGGTGCTGCTAGATGTTAATCAACAACATTAAGCATCTTTGCACTTACTCTAGTTTTCTATATTCAAAACATTGTCTTAGTCTGTAATAAGAACCTCTTCTTGAGAGGATATTTTAGCTTATATAATACTTTTAACAGTCAAATAGTATTCAGGAGTTGCTTTTCACTGTCCTCAGCACAAGGTTACACATACATTCAGTGCTCAATAGCTGTATCTTTTTAATGGGTATTTGCTTTAAGGCATGTACCTAGGCACTAGAGTAAAAGATAGGGTAGCACCTAAATTTTGTAAAGTAACTATTATTTCCATATTTTTTGGAATATTTGAACCAATGAACCATTTGTTTTAAGACACAATTTTATTTGTACCTTAATAAAAGCTTTTTAAGAATGAGAAATGAAAAAAACTCCTCCCAAGCCAAGTGACATTATTGAAGTTAGCATCAATCTTTATGGATATCTTCCTTAACCCCTTCTCATTTTGCAGGCCTTTTATATATATGTATTTTGCATTGCCTTATATTATAATGAATATACATACATGTTAACTCTCTCCTATCTCCATTTGCATTCTCTTGCAAACACATTGAGTTGGAGCACTAAACAGAGCTCCTGGTACCCAGGAGATATGCAATAAATTTTCATGGGTTTCTGTTGAATCAAAATACTTGTCAGCATTCAAGAACATTACATATCTATAAACAACTGTTTGAAAATACGAAGTACCTGTTTTTGTGTGTCCTTGGCTTCTATAAAAACTTATTGTATGGAAGTTTTGAATCAATATATTATACACCTATAACTAATATTATACTGTATGTTAACTAACTGGATTTTAAATAAGAACTTAAAAATCAAATCAAAACAAAACAAAATCTTGATAAAAGCTATATATGGCTCTAGTAGTCTCATCTCTCCTCAAGTGCTATATGCATAATATTTTACAGATGATTTTAGGGGTTTCTCAGAATCGCTGAGTTACCAATAGATCCAGGTTACCAACTTCCATACAGAATGGTGGAAAATTGAAGAATAATCTGTATATTTATTGATAGGCAAATCATTTTTTAAATAACTTGCTTCTCACAAAACGTATTGACATAAGAATATGAACCTGCTGGGGCACCTGGGTGGCTCAGTCAGTCAAATGTCTAAATTTGGCCCAGGTCATGATCTCATGGTCTATGAGTTTGAGCCCCATATCTGCTTCGTATTCTGTGTTTCCCTCTCTCTGGCCCTCCCCCCACTTGTGCTCTGTCTCTGTCTCTCTCTCTCAAAAATAAATATTAAAAAAATTTTTTTAAATATGACCCTTCTGATTTGGTGGTATTTTTAAATATGTTCATACATATATCTTAAATATTATGGAATAACTAGTTTTCATTTGCTTCTAAAAAATGAATATGAATATAGATTTTAATTTTTTAACATTTAATTATTTTTAAGAGACAGAGAGATACAGAGCATGAGCAGGGGAGAGGCAGAGATAGAAGGGGGACATAGAATCTGAGGCAGGCTCCAGGCTCCAGGCTCCAAGCTGTCAGCACAGAGCCCGACTGGGGGCTCTAACTCAGGAATCGCGATATCATGACCCAGGCATAAGTCGGATGCTTAACCGACTGAGCCACCCAGGCGCCCCAATATGAATGTTGATTTTAAAAGGATGAGAATTTTAGCCAGGGAAGAAATAAAGAAGAGTGAGGCGTACAGTGAAAAACTGTTAATAAATGTACTTAAAAAAGAGGAGAGCCTGTGTTACATTGAATAAAAACTAGAGTTTGCTTATTCCTTTAAGACAGTGATCATGAAACTAATATCCATTCAAGTTTTTGTAAATTGTTATATTTATTTTCCATGATAATAATCTTTTTATTTTGCCATGTAAAATGAATTTTTCCAAAAATGTCACTATAAGATATAATGTTAAACTTGTATTTTTATCAATTAGATTATATTTGAAGTTATGACTTAAGGCTATAGTTCCACACAAAAAGTAGTTTCTACCTGGAAAAAATAAAAAAATAAAATAAAAAATGACCATATTATGGCATAGTCCACGCTTCTAATTAAGGAATTACAATTAGTACCAAACTAAAGGGAGAAAAAATTAAAAAAAAAACATGTTTTACAATAATTTGCAATTACATTTTCTCGTAGAGAAGAAAAATATATTAACAAGTATAAATCAAGTGTAGAAATATAAATACATCGTTTGTCTCCCACCAGCGTTGACCAGAGCCAATAAAGAAAACAGATCAGATATGTGCCATACCTATAGGTAAACCTTTAATACATAACTCAAATTCTCACTCATGACCTCATCCCATATGGCTTAAATTCCTAAAGATTTCTCCCCAATCTTTGCCAAAATGTGGAGGTAATTACACCATCTGCAGATCTGATTCCAATTACTATTTACCTCATATAGCGTGATTTCTTTGATTATAATGCTGCAGCAATGAGGTATGGATGTCTAAATTATATCGCCCTTACCAATAGCTTAATTTGGATAAATTCCCTCTGTGCTCCCACTTCATCTCACTTTCATAATCAGAAGAAAACAAAATTTTCATAACTGTGCCTTGTTTTACCTCCCAATTCTCTCTTCCAGTTTTTCCAGTCTGCTTTTCTATCGGTCTCTGATATGGCAAGTCAGTATGGTTTCCCCTGTACAGTTTCAGGTTCCCCTGAAACCCTGTATGGTTTCAGCTTATTTTCAGCTCTCCTAACCTCAGTATCTTTCTCTCCCAATTTCTCCTTTAATTAATACTGTCCATGCATCAAGTTTCACTGCATTTTATTATCATAAATAAAGCTGTTTTTAATAAAACATAGCCATAAATTCATAAGGCTATAGAGGCCATTTCAAAATAGATGTTCAAAAACTGTTTTTGGCAATAAAAGCCAGTAGCACTAAGAGAAGTGAATACTTTAAAAGATGGGACTTACTTGGATATATAAATTTTGGTACAGCTGTAAAAATATCTCTTTGTATAATATATGTAATATACATATCTCCTTGTATTATATATATTATATACAAAGTATAATATTGTATAGCTCATTAGCATATTGTTATTTTTATATTATTCCCTTTTGTGATGAGAAATTATTGAAATCAGATCATTCATTTAGCTTTTAGGTTTCTTGTCTATTCAACAATACTTAGTACTGACCATATACAAGGCATTGTTGGTAAGCCCTGTGGGGGATTAATTGAACTTTTTATATTATTGCAGCAAATGAGAACTCTTACCAATTATGCACATTCTGATAAGAACTCCTGTGAGAAAATGTTTATAACTATCACTAGCAAATGTAGTTATTAAATTTTTTTTTCAACTACCTCTTGGCCAGATTAAATTTCTCAATAGACATAGAAAATAATTCAATTCTGTCATGCGTATTTTTTTTTCATCTCTCAGTTCTAAAAAACTTATTCTTTCAGGTGGGGGAACACTTTTACTAAAGGAACTCAATTTCAGATTCATCACTGGAGATATTTGAATAATGTATGTATTAGATAACTTTTTGATGAGAAATTTCAATTAAAAGCCCCCAAAATCTAGTGGCTTAATGTTTTTTTCCTAAACCTTTTTTTTAACACTATGATATAAAATCTAACACCTCCCCCAAATAGAGCTAATTAACCTGAGAGTCTCCACTGTCCTAAGAAAACAAAAATATATGAGCAAAAATATAAAAAAATACTTCCAAATTACTTTGAAAAATCTGTAGATGCCTATCACATTTGATTTTAATTCCAAGCTGTTATAGTACTATTATGTTTAATAACAATGATAAAAATAATGATCATGGTAAAATTTGTAGACTTCCTCTTTTGTGCAATATACTTGACAATTCATACATATTATCTCAATCTTCAGGACAGCCATTGTGAAGTAGTTAATTTTATCTTGATTTAACACAGCATTAGAGAAGTTCAGTAATTCATGCAGTCAGGAAGGTAATGAATGACAGAGTTGGGATTTGAAGTTGAGGAAAACAGCTTTGAGGAGTTGGAATTATGTCATTAAAATATGTTCACATGCAGTGGTATAAAATACGGAATACATCACACTGAATTGAGACTGTCAATAAAGAATTGTACGGTTTACTGCAGTAACAATGGGCAATTGGATAATCATCACTTACCTTCCTTTGGTTCCAAAAACTTCCAGATTCAATGAAATTTTTATCATCTTACTTAATGTTGTTGTATTTTGAAAGGTTTTTTTTTGGTGTTTGAAATATCAAATATTTTTAAAATTTTTATTTTTCTAATATATTGTCTTCTACCTATCAGGTACCAGCATGATACTTTCTCAGTCACACTGTGAAATGTCTCCTGATAAAATGAGAAACTGAGTAAATTCTTAGTTGGGGTTTGAAATCTTTCTCACCACAAAAATTTCATAGCAGCATACATGAGAAAAACTCTGAGTAAAAAAATGTACCCAAATTTTTACTGCTCTTCCAAAATGCATTTTAAACTTATACCTACCAGATCAAGTCTCCTAATTCTATGGGTTCATACAAACATTACTATTATATTTAGACACTTATTTTTTTAATGTAACAAAAAACTCTTACTAGAGTACATATTTTGATATTTAGATAGATTTAATTTTGTGGGGTTGTTTAACATATTTTAAATGATATAATAAAAGTAATTTTATGCATTAAGTATATTTGATTTTTATTTTTTAATTGGAATTAATTATTATATACAAAATAAAATGATTTATGAATCTTTGTAGATGAGTGATTATTTGTATATAAATGGAATACCCCTAAATTGCATTTTCATAAAATATTCCCTACTTTCTAATGAACACATAACATTAGGGAAATAGCAATGAAAAAGAAACTTGGATTGATTGAGTTGAGAAACTGTAGCTATTCATTATTAATTGATTAAAATATGGAGAAGGAAGACAAGATGAAGATGTGAATTTACACAAATGGATGAGAATGGTCTTGTCCCTCAGAAGAAAAGTTCACTTTACCTTGAATGTTGAAAGGAGTGATTGCAGTATTTTGGGCAGACATGTACCATTATCAGATTTCCGTGTTATAAATGTTATTTTCATGAAATTGTGGATCATGGACTAGAAGGATCAGGAGAGAATTTAGAAGAGAGAGTTAACTAGGGCAGTGCTTCTGGGTATGGAGAAGGGTGAACTTGGAAAGTATGGAAGGCTGCAAATACCGTGAAACATCCAAGAGGTGATTTCACCCAATCAGATATAAAGATCTGAAGGTGCTAGGAGAGATCAGAAAGCTGAAACAAACTATCCCAAGTCTATGAATCCCTTATTTGTACTGAGAAAAACAAATCAGAGCTATTCTTTGGCATCACAAAGACAAACCAACTTGTTAACTGAATGGATTTTCACTTTTCAACTAGTTGTTTTGGCAGCTTGTAGACACAGCCTTATAAACGCTGCTCATTAGGATATTGGAACTACAGCTCCCCACTCTCTAGGGAAGCAATATGATTTCATAAACAACGGTAACTGAAGAATGGATACTTTCAATATGATATAATTAAACATTATGGGAAGGAATAGATTAGGGTTCTTTGTGACATTTGGCTAAACATGCTAGCTAGCAAAAATACACAAATGAAGGTCACATTTGCAATTATTATAAAAGTTCCACATTTTAATTAGGTAGCTGATAAATGTCATTGAGCCTTAGACACTGACCAACTGTCATTAAGAAAAAGAAGAAAAAAAGTGTAACCTAAAAGTCAGAATTTTTGTACTGTCATGAAATTAAAAGTTATAGCCACAATAAAGTGTTTTCAGCAATAAGATGTTAAGTGGGCTTAGGGACGATCTCAAAATTTAAAAAGGAAACGTTTTGACAATATAGAAGATGTCACTAATATTACAGGTTTCCAAGTATTGTTTTATAAAGCAGATCTGCCTTTACCGTTGAACAAATGGGACAACACTAGTCTTAAGAGGTTCTTCTTCGTGTAAGTAAATAGCATTTTTTGACCTGTGGATCTGGCTTAAATGCATTCTTTATTAATTTGGATTAAATATTCACTGACTTTCTTCCTTCCACAGCTAATCAATCCTCTTAACCTCAGGCAATGTCGTACCTGACATTAGAACAAAAGAAATTGGTATCACCTTTTAGATATTCTAAAACTACTTTGAACTTTACAATAATATTCAAAAATTTTTGTTCCCTTCCCCTGAAAAACCAACAAGTAAAATTTGCATCAATCAGTCATTGCATCAATGACTTTCCTTTTAAATTAACATTTGAAAATCGCATAAAGTTAATAGATATATTGGTTTTAGCGTGGATCTGACTAATGTTTCTAAATCTAGAATCTTAAAGTAGTCATAAGTAAATTCAAGAAGAAATCCAAAAGTCAAAGTAAATAAATATGAATGAAAGAAAGAAAATTATCAATAAACTTGCTTACATAAAAATGTAATTTTTTTTCTATAGTACACTGTCATCAAATAAAAATTAACATTAAATGGGATTATTAATAGTCATAGTGTACAAAAGTATTTTAAGAACCCAGAAAAAGAAATCACAAGTCTAGAGGAAAACCAATTTATATATAATTTAATTAGAAATATGTGCATAAAAAATATATGATTAATAATCAAACTGCAAACCTAAGCAATGATGAAATAGGTTTTTTGTTATCATATTTAAAAGGGGAATTCATATTAGCATCATCTAATAAAATGGTATATAAGATATCATAATTAAATGTTAAAAATTTATTGCTGCTTCTTGATGAAAACAAGAGTATAATTAAGTCAAAACTCTTAGAAAAAATCAGCAAGAGCTATTTTCATGTTCAGAAATTCCACTTATATGATGCTTTTCTAAGGAAAATATTAGTTATATACACAAAGATGTATGTACAAGGATATCCCTGAAACATTATATATAACAGATAAAGTAATCTGATCCTAAGGAAATAGCTAAATACATTTTAACAGATCACATACATTGGGTTGTTATGTAGCCAATAAAATGCCTTTGAAGAACATTTGGAACATGAATAAATAATTACAATATAATATTAAATAAAAATTAGAGGATTACATCCTTAAACTGATCTCAGTTTCCTTCAAACAAACCAAACAAAATCTGCCTATGTATCTATTGGTATATATGTCTATACATGAGATAGACAACATCAGAGATAGTTTTGCAAAAGATACTCTCTGGATTTTAAGTTTACAGATGACTTTGAGGATATATTTATTTTCTAATCAGAGGGTTTAAAATTAGAATTCATGGGAAACTTAAGGAACCCTTATTCCTTTTGAACCTGAACCCTGTAATTTATTCCATAAGGAAAGGATTAAGAGAAAGATCCCTCTGATCCAGAAGGCAGTAACAAAATGAGTAAAAGGCAGTTGAGCTAAAACACTCCACAGATTTAGCAAATTACCAGATGTCTATTCCCTTGAAACTTAATTCATATGTAAGTAAGTCTTTGAGTTGGAAAGTAGAATCTGTGCTCTGTAAGTACCTGAGAAATAGCAGTTTCACAGTTGGGAGTTGCTTTCTGGAAATTGAGTTTGTTAGATATTGAGTAAGTGCCACAGACGAAGCAGATGTGGAGGCCCTGACAGTGAGAGTGACATTCTAAATCAGGATGCAGCATTTTAACCTGCTTGATGTCTTTATCTTTATTTAACTAAGTAACTGGGCCAAATGAGCTGTCAGTTTAGGCTAGAATACCATAACCACAGCAGATGAGAAAATTTAAATGATTTACAGGTATTTCTTCTGTTAAATGAGAATTCACCTAACCTTGCTAAAATGTCATTGAAAAATTATTTTTTGATGTCTTCTTTGAATAAATTGCTGTTAGTTGCACAGTTTCTGACTATTCCAGTATGTGTCTTCCTAGCATGTAGTTATGAAGGTTAAAGGTGTAGGACTGCCTTTGAAGAAAAATCTCCTTATAAATGAGGTCATTTGGGGACTTCAATGACTAAAGCCCCTTGAAGGGATTCTTAAGCAACATTTTCATGTGCTAAAGTCACAAAATAAAAGTCATAAACACATTTTCAAATGCTTATTTTTCATTTGTGAAATATGAACAAAGCTCAATTCAAATTCCATCTCCAATGTCAAGTCCCGTTTGATTGGTATCAATTGCTTTTTCCTAGATGTTCCCCTGCAACTTAAATTGCAGTAACCTACTATGTACATATTCCACTCTCTATTAACAGTGTGGCTTGTGGCCTGGTCATCCCAATGAGACTGTGATTGCTGGAAAAACCAACAGCTAAAGGACAAGAATGTAGGGATTTCTTTAAAGGTTAAATATAAGGAAATTGATTGGCTCAGAGTAGCTGGACAAGGCAAGAACCAATACACCCATCCCAGTGGGAAAGCACAGTTTGCTTGGAACCTACCAAATTCCTTACAGAGAATATACCTAAGATAGTGCCCATGCAGAGTAAGGATTCCACCAGGCCTGAGAGAAACCTTTATTTTCTTAATGGAGAGGGTGGCTTTGTACCCTGTTACTTGCTTATGCAATAATTAAAAATCACTTTCCACACATCCCCTCTTTAAAAAGAACTAAACCCAGGGAAGACCATTTCTTTAAAACTGTCACTATATTTTTATCTGAGAGGCTATCAGTATCAGATTGAGGTTTATTCAAATTCCATGATTATAAAGTGGTTTCCCTGAAGTTTATATTATTCTTCTCTGAGTTTTTAAGAACTTTTTAAAGAAATATTTTATGTTTTATTGCTTTTGTATTTCCATGGTTAACTTATGATTTGGGATACATAATAATAGATCATTTTCTATGTATTAAATAAATGTTAAATCCTGTATTGCATTATGTATGTCTATGTAGCCCACACACTTCAAGATAATTCTTAGCTATCTAAAATTCCATTAATGTAATTGGCCATCTTGAATTCCATTTCTAAATCCACAATAGACTGAGTGCATCCACATTCTATAGATTTAGAAATTCTAGTATTGATATTGCATCATTGGAAGCACTGGACATAATGAAACACACTTGTTTATTTATGTATTTATTTTTTTAAATGTTTATTCATTTTTTGAGAGACAGAGACCAGAGCGTGAGTGGGTGAGGGGCAGAGAGAGAGGGAGACACAGAATCTGATGCAGGCTCCAGGCTCTGAACTGACAGCACAGAGCCCGACAAGGGGTTCGAACTCCCAGACCATGAGATTATGACCTGAGCCAAAGTCGGATATTTAACCCACTGAGCCACCCAGGTGCCCCCACACTTCCTTATTTTTTATATGTACATATAATGAAAGCTTAACTTTCCCAAGAGTATTTTCTAAAATTGAGAGGAAAGATACATTTTGTTTAATTATTTGTAATCATAGCATTTATTGCTAAATAATGTCAGCTTTATGTGATTTATTATCAGATACTATCTGATCTATCTTAAACATACAGAGACAAAGAAGACAAATAGCCTAATATAATCATTGCAGACGTAAAACTTCACCGAAACCCTTAATTATCCAAAACAAGAGGGAATTATTTAATCACTAAATTAATTTGGTTATATTTCACAACTAGCTCCTGCCCTTACTAATTTCCTCAGTGATTAGAAAACAACAGGCGTATCAGTCTTAGACACTGTAGTCTTTTGATAGCTTAACGATGAATTATCTAAATACTACTGATTTTTTAAAACTTATAACAATTGTGAAAAAATATACAAAACAGAAAAACTATGAGAAAGTGTGTCTTTCTCTGTCTCCACTCTTTCAATAAAAACATATATAGTATCCAGATTAAGGTGAAGAAACTTTCATGTTCTGTGCATACAACTAAACATTTACTATTGAGAAAAAATAAAGTTTTCCACATCTTAAATCATTATGACTTCAAATGTTAAATAGTGTATCTGAATAGGAGTGGTAGAAATAACTTTTAGAGCTATGTTTCTTTTTACCCTGTAAGTATGCCTATTTTTCAATCTTATGCAAAGAAAACTAGAAATGCAATGCTGTTATTTTTTTTTTCCTTAAATCTTAGGAGTAGTACAGTTTAGATGCCTGACTTTGGTGCTTTAAAAATGAATTTAATCTTCTGCATATCCTTTCTCACTTCTCCAGCTAAAACACTATGAAGTTTGCACATAATGCAGTTCTTGAAAGTGCTGAGCTGAGACATAGAGTACATTTGACTTGAGCTATTTCAAACTCTCCTCTGCCATAGATGCACACAACTAAACTGAAATGATGCACATTATTTATAAATTATTAACCATTTCTAAATATGGTTCACATGACTGGCTTCACTGAGGTGTTACATCCATCCATGCAAGCTTCATAACTTTGGCAGGCTAAAGTTGCACAGTTAACATTAATTCTCATCAAAGAGAAGACAGCCTTAGCAATTACCCTGAAAAAGGTCAGATATCAAATTTCCTTATGCTGATTTTGATGCCAAATTGAGTCACAGTGCAGGTTTGGGTATTGTATGACTTCTTCATTTTTGGTATGCTGTGTCATCAATATATGGTGTCACTCTTTGCTCCTCTGACTTATGAGTGTATGATTAAACATTATTCTTCAGAGCATCACATATCAACCATTTGATTCTATAGTTTATTTATATGTATTATTGCGTGGGCTTAAATAAATATTTAAAACCAAACTAGAACTATAGGAAATAAATGAATTTATACAAAAGTTTGTCCTTTCATGAATTTTTGGTGTTGCTTGGATTTATTTGGTTGTAAAAATTGTGTGGGGAAATGACAGAAAAAGATTTAATACAGAATGCAGTAGTGATATTTTAATTATATCATCAATATTTTAAGAGCTTTAAATTTCATTTCAAACATGTTTTTCATACTAAGGGACAAAGATATAATTCTGAAGTTGACTTGATATCAGAAAATTCAGGAAATTTTAAATATGATAGGGATTAAATATTTTTAAATGTATCCTTTATCATATTGACATTTTCATCCATATTTGTTCATAAATATTGCCATAAAAATCCTAGTTCTACTAATTCTAACCCATTATCTCATGAATATTATTTACTTTCAATGGCAATGACATCTATAAAGTGACCTTTTAGGTAATGGAAAAGAAATGCTATTAGTCCCAAGACTGCAAGTGGTGGCAATGTCATTCTAATTTAATAGAGTACAATTTTATTAAATAATATAGGTTCAGTGGTCCCAGGGTCATTTGATTAGGAAATATTTAATGAAGGCATTAATATTTACTCCTACCCAACCTCCAGCTGGAATTTCATGGTGTGAGAGCACCAGGTTAATTGAGTTTTATCACCAAATCTCTAGACCACTTTAGAAATAACTATAATACACATCCCCTAAGGTCTGATCTATGAGCAGTGAGAAAATAGAAGAAAAAATGATTAACGTATAACTAGATTTTGCTGACATCTTCAGCATAGATATTCATTAAAAGTTTGAGCAACTGATGAAGATTTCTCCAACAAAGAATTATTAGTTACTTTGCCTTTCAAACCTTAAATAAGAAAACAGAGAAAAAATGAGTAGATCTTGGTTTAGCCAATAGAAACAAACAAACAAACAAAAACAAAAGACAAACACAAAAACCGATGTGTTTTCTGTAGATTCATAATTTCCATTTGTCGCCCAAATTTTTTCTTAAGAATGTACTCATAGGAATACACCTGTCAGGAAAATGAAATTGCAACTATCCCTCTTCCATTTGCCAGTCTTTTAATTCCTCAAAGTCAAATGAATATTAAAATTTGGTATTTATATTTTCATTTTGTATCCCAATCAAATCTGGGAAGCCTAAGCCCATTGTTCAATTATGTCCACCAGAGGTAATAACTTAAGTGCAGATAATAATAAAAAATACTATAGTTATCATTTATTTAGTTCTTACTGTGAACAAGCAAATTTATAAGTGCTTTACATGTATAACTTTATTTGATCTCTACAACAACTGGAAGTGCAGTTGTTATTTACATCCATTTTAAAGGCAAGGAAACAGAGTTATTCGTATTTTGCCCAAAGCCATAGATCTGCTATGATGTAGAGTATAGATTTAAATCCAGGCAATCTAACTTCGGAATTTATATTGCAAATAGGTTTACTGACAAAGCTGCTCTTATCCAAAATTCTGAATCAATAAAATGAGTGGCCAAGGTGTAGGAGGAAGATGTATACCAGAGCCAAGAGAAGAGTTTTCCTGCCAGGAACTGAGTCATAATGGCAACAAAGTAAAAAAATAAGATGTTGGCAAGTATCCTTTCAAGGCACTTTGTTTTTCTTTTCTTTTCTTTTTTCCTTCCCCCCCCATTATATGTGTCATAATTCTTAGTTTTATATAGTTTTAGAATAATTTTATTTAATGTTCCTCTACTAATATTTTGCCAATTTGCATTCCCCTACCAATGTCCTAGATTGTAAATTCCATGAAGGTAGGAACCATTTGTGATTTACTCACAATTGTATCCCCAGTTCTTAACACATAGTAGAATTTCAATGAAGAGTTGTTGAGAGAAATTAATGAATGCTGAATGAGAAAGGAGTGAATTAGGGAGCAAATTATGTTTAAGTTTGCTTAAAGAAATCAAGGACTTAATGTGTAGAAGAAAACCAGTCCAGAGCCCGGCAGAGTGCCACTTAACATTTATGTTTCACTGAGCTTTTTTGAAATCCCAACCTATGCTCCTACTTTCTTTTCCCCTTCTTTCCCTCCTTCCCCTTGTCCTTCCTCACTTCCTTCTTTCTTTCCTTCCTTCTTTTTCTTCCTTTTTTTTCTTTCTTTCTTCCTTTTTCTTTTTCTTTCTTTCCTTCTTTTTCTTTTTCTTTTTTTCTTTTTAATGCTTCCATTTCTTAAGTGACAATTCCTTTTTTTTTTTTTTTTTTTTTTTTTACATTTTATTTATTTTTGAGAAACAGAGTGAGTGAGACAAAGCATGAGCGGGGGAGGGACAGAGAGAGAAGGAGACAGAATCTGAAGCAGGCTCCAGGTTCTGAGCAAGCAGTCAGCACAGAGCCTGATGCAGGGCTTGAACTCACAAACTGTGAGATCGTGACCTGAGCCGAAGTGGGGCGCTCAACCGACTGAGCCACCCAGGTGCCCCTTAAATGACAATTCTTGAAGTGATGACTAAAAACATATTCTGAATCCTGAATAAGATTTATCAAATGATTTATCTCAGAAAGTGCTTTCTGTGACAGAGGTCAGGAAATATTTAGAAGCTGAGGCAGAAGCATAGAAGAGAGAATAAAGAGCTGTTAACTACAAGTGGAAGTTAAAATGAGCATAGGAAAACATTGGAATATGAAAGACTTAGAGCTGGTTCAAGTTACAGACCAGAGTAAAGGTCTGCTCACAGGGATGGAACTAATGTTCATGAATAAGATCATCAATACAGTTGCTCCAGTTGCTGCCTTCATGGAATTTACAATCTGGGAGTATTGGTAGAGGACTACAAACTGGTAAAGTATTAGTAGTGAAACATTAAATAAAATTATTCTAAAACTATGTAGAATGAAGGACTATATTATGTATATATATATATATATATATATATATATATATATATATATATAATGAAGAAAAAGGAAAAAAAGGAAAAAAGGAAAAGGAAAAAGAGTACCTTGAAAGTGTGGTAGGGTCCCCTCCCTAAGGAGAAAAAAAAAAAGAGATAGAAAACTTCAAGCTGTCTGGGCTATGCGCCTATGTGACATCGCTCATGACCTTGTAAACTGAGACTACTTAATCAGACTACATATATGTGTATGTTACCATGTATGGGAGACAAAAAAATAGAAAATGTATTTTAAAAATATGTCACGTGATGTTCGGTTGTCAGTTGTTCGGGTATGAACCCAACAAGTGGTGCCAGCACAAATAAAGTTGCTTCCTGGAAATTAAAAGGCCTCGGTGTCACGACTCTCTGTGTGAGAAACCTGCTACAAAAGGAAATTTGCCAACAAGCTTTTTTTTTTTTTTTACCTTGTTGTCATCATGACTCAATTTAAACCAGAAAATATTTTCTCTAGAGTGCACCAACATTTAGAATTTAGAAGCTGAGAAGACAAAAAAGGAGTAGCCAGTGATATAGGAATAAAAACATGGTATTATACTATACTGGAATCATATGAGGAAAATGTTTAAAGGAAAAAAAAAAAGAATGGTTAACCATGGTGAAAGTTGCTCGTAGATTAAAACTGATCTTTAGATTTAGCAATGAGAAGAGAGTCATTGTGGAGTGTTATAAATAAGACTGTTTACAATAGGCTCAAGGGAGAATGGCAGGAGAGGAATTGAACACAATGACCACTGATAGCTCTTTTTAAGAAGTTGTTAACAAAAATCATCAGAAGGAGTGGTAGGTTTAGATACCTTTTTAAAAAAGGTTAGATCAATATTTGTACAGTTATGGGAATAATCTAATGGGGAGAAAAAAATTGGTGCTGAAGGAGAGCTAGAGAAGATTTTCTAGAAAGACATCCTTGAGAAGTCAAGATGAGTTGGAATGAGATTCAATGCACAAGATTGGAAGAGCTGGCTTTTAATAGATGCACAGACAATTCATTCACAGCAAGGCAATGAAAGCAAGGTAGAGTATATTAACATACATACAGGTGGGTGTGCATGTGAGGGACCCACTCTTCTGATTGCTTCTATTTTCTTCATGAAATAGGAACATCATCATCAGGAAGGCCAAGAAGGTGTGGAGCTTGGGGATGAAGGATAGATGTAAATTATTCATCCAAAGGGATGGGATATTAAATGGATTAGGGAAATGTGGTAGTATTGCTGAGGAACTAGAAAATTTCACTCGCTCTTAATATCATGAATTATGACCTTCACGAATGATTTTCTGTTCTTTTCCAGATGCATTCAGGAACACAGCATGATGATAATTGAATTTAAACTAGACAGAGAGTTCAGTCTGTGAAAGCAAGAGAGGTTAAAGGGCCAGTGTAAGTGAAGGTACACTGAAGGGACTAAGTAATGAACAACAAACTCTAAACTGGAGAGGAAGGGGATTGAGGACGGCAGGTGGTGACAGGGTGTTAAGATAAGAAGCTTGTAAATCTTGAAGGGGTTGAGATCCTAGAAAGAAGTGTACAATAAGATGAGATGGATAGAAATTCAATTACCTTAATTTAAACTTAGGAAGGTGATGCAGTATTGTTCACCCCCAAGAGAGCCCCATATGTGTTAAATCAATTCAGTCTCTCAAAGTTGGGGGTTAATCGAAGTCTTAGGATGGAAACATCATTTTCCCTTTTATTGATACTGAGGGATCTATTTTCCAGAGCTGAAGGTCCCCAGAACTGGGAATGAAGAGTGGGGAAATTAGAGATGTCATAAAAAGAAGCTGGACAGCTAGGAGGGCAACAGGTAGAAGTGTTAGAACTGCCCCCAAGAGTGGGAGACCTCACTGAATTGAAAGTTGCTTGCACCTAGTCCAGGAGACTATTGGAGATTACAGGCTAAGGCCAGTATCTTTTTTGTCTAATGTAATGGAATTGGCAATATAAGCGTTCTAGACTCTCTTCCAGAGCTCAGAAACTCTTCTTCATTTCCTGAATCTGACCACTTACACATTCACTGTGCATGATATGTGCAGCAGTAAAGCAGTTTTGCTGCTGTGGGGCACCCCTTCACTGCAGACCCAGCCTTTCAACACTGTCAACTTCTCTCTCATCAGCCTTGAAAGACTCTTCCCCTCTTTTTGGTAACTTCACACTTTTCTTCTTTTCCTCTTTATAGGTTTCTTTACCTCTGCTACTCTCTTAAATACTGGTGTTTGTCAGGGTTCCATTTTTAACACTCTATTCCTCATTTTATGTATTGCCTTGGCAAACACAGGTATTCTCATGGTTTAATAACAATCTATTTGGTTACCATTTAATAATCTCTCATGAGTCTGTATCTCCCTTATGTTTACAGAATTTTCTAATCAGAATGAATGCCCTAAGAAGTCCCTCAACCTCTCCACCTGCTCCAAATTGAATTCATAAGCTTTCACTTCAAGCACATGCCTTTTCCTGCACCCTTATCCATCTTCTTGTAGCACTGAGTATCCCTAGATTTATTTTCCCTTCCTTGACTCAAATCCAATCAATCAGTAATCTTTATTCCCATCCGCATTATATCACCTCCTCATTCGTGACTAATATTCGCCTTCATTACAGCTTTAGACTCTTGATTAGTCTTCTTTTTCCTTTTGTCTTGTTGCAAATGACACTGC
Organism: Panthera leo; assembly: GCF_018350215.1. NCBI lineage: Eukaryota > Metazoa > Chordata > Mammalia > Carnivora > Felidae > Panthera > Panthera leo. The sequence goes on along the minus strand of NC_056688.1, from coordinate 33,921,565 downwards.
AGCCAGGAAGATGTTTCTAAAATTTATATTACTCTTGTTTCAGAGTCCTACCATTTTAGCATGGCATCCTAGGCCTTTCATCATTAATCCCAGTTTACCTATTCAGCTGTATTTCTCCTCCCACCTCTCTCCCTCACACAATGAGATCCTGATTACTTAATCTACCATCACACCCTATTGCCTTTCCTTTCCAGATATTCATGTACTTTCTTCCCTTTGCCAGAATATCTTTCCTTCCCTACTCAGAGCTTTGCTGAACTAGTCACCAATTGTCTTTCAGGACTCAGATTAGATAGAAATCATCTGGAAAACATTTTCTGATGGACCATAGACAGGATAAGAGGATCCCCTAAATCCTTGAATTTACTTTTATATCACGTTGGAATAAAGTTCATGTATAGTTGCCTTTCTTCATCACTATATCATAAGTTCCTTTAAGCCGAGTGCAGTACCTTCTTCACCTTTGTATCCCTAGCATTTAGCCCCTACCGAGTTCTCATTACATGTTTGCTGAATACATGAATTAATGAATAAATTTTCAAATTTCTAGCAAAAGTTCTGGGTTCACTTTGATGAAAAAGGAATCTCCACTGTAACAGATGCAACTAATTACATGACAAACAAAGCCCTGGTGTGGAGCACACAGCCACATTAGCATTTGGTTCATCTCTATATGGGGTGGAATAAGACAATTACTGATGCCTTTAGCCAGTATGTATTTTGTTAATATATATTATATTAATTATATTTTATATATAACATCTATTTATACGGTAGGGAATATATATATACATATCTGCCTAGATATGTATATATATATATTTCATAATATATATATATACATATATATATATGCATATATATATATATATATATATATATATATATATATTTCATATCCACAGTGATGATCCTGGCTTTTGAACCTCATTGTGGCCCTTCTAGTTTCACTGATTATCCTTCTCTAGCTTTAAAAACTATAAGCCACATTCTCACACTCCATTTTAATTTTTGATACTAGCATGGTACACTTCATATATATATATATATATATACACACACGCACACACACACACACACACACACACACACACACAAAAGCAAGGTAGGCAGCTAAAACACAAAGCAACAGACTGCACTAAGAAACAAATAAGTTCAGAGACCACAATTACAAAGTACCTCTAAAGGAAAACTCATTCTCTTTTCATTACCTTCCACCTCTAGGTGCCAAAACTTGCGTTTAATTCCAGGTTTTAAAAGAGATTTTTATGTCTACTCATAATCTATTCTCATATAGTTTGCCCAGGAGAGGTTAGCTATTTTCACTTAAAATTGATCCACCTTCACCATACTTGTAAGTTGAACACAAGGGCTAAAGGACATGAATCTCTTAACAGCTCCTGATAGGCTTTGATTATACATATCATACTCAATTTAAATGTAGAGAACATCTAAAAACATATTTTTTTGAGTTTCAGAAAAATCATATTTATGATTTCACAAAACAGAAAATGTTATACTTAATTTGATGCTTAACACCTACAAAAGTGTTATTCTCAATTCACAGAAATGCTTCTTGCGTTCAGAAATATCTCTATGAGGCAGTATAATGATTCTAAATAATTTTCATTATGAGAAAGCTTACTCACAGAGATAAATTATTTTTTGTCAAATTAAGGTAACATCCATTAAGTTCAAATATCAGATAGTCTGAACAGAACTGTGATTTTTAAAAATATTTCCAAGATCAAGAAATTGTCAAATTCAATTGATATTTGCCATAGAAAACAATTCCAGTTCCTAGTTGTTTTTTAGAATTCATCATAATTAGTTTGTTTTTAAACACTAACCTGACTCTCCTACGGACATAAAAGTGTTAGTCTATTCTACTTCAACCACTATCTATACATTTTCTATTGAAAAACCTTGGGAATTAAAGTAAAATATGGTCAATACATTTATCAATAATCAATGAAAGTAAGAATTTCATAACAGCGTCCCCACTTACTAATTAATATTATTATATGGATTATTTAACAAAGTCTACAAAACAAATTTTATCCAAAATTGTTTATTTACCATGGTGAACTTGACTGTTTTCAAGAACATGGAGCATAACTTACAGCCTTATCAAAATATATGCTGTATTAGATGCATTTTTTCCTACTAAGTGATAAATTTTAGGTCATGAAGATTCAATCTATATTTATAGAATATAATTTAAAATGTGTGTTTTTCCCTTTTCCTTATTTTTTAAATAATAAATAAGGAACTGATCTAATGTATGTGAATGGATACCTTAACATTAAGACAAAAAAAGTTAATTCCCAAATATTCCTGACAAAGGAAATGAAGACTTGAATTTTTGGATGTCTTTCTTCTTTTTTCCTTTTTTCTTCTTCCTTCCTCCTTTCCGTTCCATTCCTTTGTTCTCTCTCTTTCCTTTTCTTCTTTGCCTTTTTTCTTTCTTTCTCTCTTCCTTTTTTAATATTTAAGAGATTTATTAAAGCATCTTATCACAAAGATGGAAACACATACAAATTAGAAACGTGCAACCATCATCTTCCACAGTCAACTTAAAATGGTATAGATTTTTCCTGTTTTCATAGCTAAAACTTCAGATCTTATACCCAACTTACTCACCCTGAATATTTTAGTCATTCTTCCTGAAAGTATCCAGGGCAGCAAATAACCAAAATGCAAACTATTATATAAAGAAAGTGCAAAGTTACACAAGAAAATGTGTAAAGAACACCACCATCCCTCCCCCGATTCAAGGCAAACAATGGCACTTTGCTCTTGCTTAACCTAGATTGTCTTCAAAAACACTATTAAAATGTAACAGTCATAACGATAAAAAAAAAAAGACTTTGAATAGATGTCAAAAAAAGCTTGTTAGTGTTTGAAAATAAATGCTTAAACAAAAGAAAGTGTATTTTATATCAAACAAGTTTGAAGACCCCTGTATTGCAGCATTCTGTAAAATAAACAAGACAAAAAGCTGGTATAGGGTTTATTGACAAAGGCAGAACTTCTTCAGGCAGGTATGTAAGGAGGCAGTGGCTCTTTCTCAGGCATCTTCACTGCCATTTCATAGGTTGGCAAAACATACTGTGGAGGTGCTTCGAAGTCAGGGTACACAGCAATCTCTGGCATGTTCCTGTTGTTGATGTATTTATAGCAGTTCCAAACACAGTTGATTAGATATGCCTTAAAAATGATGAATAAGGCAAAGAACACAAGAACAATGAAGAGGCAGCTGGAGTCCAATGCCAAGAGGTCATCTTTGTAGGGAAAATCAGGTAATTGATCCAGATACTCTTTGATTCTTGGCAAGTAAGTGAGGGAACTGACTTTACTAGCAGAATAACTATAACTAGAAGAAATTTCCAGAAAATACTTTAAAATATAAAAGTAACATTCTATTTTATTTTATTATCACTCTCTGTAGTTTGCATTTGGTTGCAGCTCCAAAGGAAGTTGTTCACAATGTCTTTAGAAAAAAAAAATTCACAAGAAAAAAATAAAACTCTCCTCATAATTCACTTTTTACTATTGTTTTTCTTTTACAGAATATTCTGGAGCTCTTCCTAATTTCCCTACTTCATATGCTGCTTTGCTAAGAATTAAAAAGAGTTCATCTTCCTCTCTCTTTGGTTCAAAGACTAGACCACGATATAACAATCCTTCATTAGGAACACTGAGTGTTTCTTCACCAAGCTGGCGAGGGACAGCTCAACATTATTATTCCCCCATCAATCTTTATCATTCCTCAGATGCCTTCAAACAAGATGGTAAGTATCAAAGAAAACTGCACCTTTTGGAGTTAAACATGCAAGGAACACTTTTTTCAAGACTATTGTCATTGGGGTCAAGACTATTATAATAGGGGAGAGAGGTGAAAAGTCAATACTCCTAAAACAGAAAGTGGCAGAGTGTTTAAGATCTGGAAAAGTGGAGGATGTTAATGGAGAGGTTGGCCAATGTGATTAGAAAATGTATGTGTGGAAAAATTTTTCTTTCCTTGTAGAGTCTTTGGCTGGCCTAATAATTAATTTGACATAAAAGATATTAACAGGGAAAAAAAAAACTAATTTCAAAATTAAAAGCAGACAACTATTATACCTTTTAGACAAAGAATCAATAAATTTGTGAAGAATTAGCAGGATAAAGAGGTTTTGACTTGAGGTAATATATTAGTGAACAAGTAACAAAATTTGTTTATATAGTCTTCTTGGCCCTATATTACCTATTTCTGGTGGTAAAGATGCCTTGTACTCTCCTACCATTTTACATGGCAGGTTGGTTTCCTGCCTTCAGGACGATGAAGGAGGGCTGGAGTGTCCTTCTTGCCCCAGCTGTTTCTTAAACTTTAATTCAAAATAATCAATATGCCAAAATGGCATACTTTCAGGTGGCATATTCTGCTCTCCTTTCACCGTGTGAGTTCATTAATTGGTGCTTATTAAAGTGAATCTCTTATCCTTCTCTATCTTGATAATTACATTTCAAAGGAATGGGTGCCAGATCCTGGAGAAAGAGTATATTTAGCATTATTTCTGAGTGGAAAATAAATGATGCAAATTTCCAACATTAATACATCAGTTAAAGTAAGGACTTCTGAGTAGCTATTAACATTATGTTTGAACAACATTTGCTAGATATTCTCTAACTCCATTGTTTTTAAATATATCAACAAAATAATACAAGGAATTAGCAGTCAGAGATAAACACTAAAAACCAAGTATTAGCAGGCTCTGTGCCAGACTGTTTTGTATGGCTTATGTCAATAATCCCCTCAATAAATATTTGAAGTGGATATTATTACTCTTCTATGTAAGTGGAAAATCAGAACAGATAAGTATCTTTGATAAAATCAAATTGCTAATAAGTAGATATTAAAAAAATTAATGTTTATATTTGAGAGAGAAAGAGTGTTAGCGGGGGAGGAGCAGAAAGAAAGGAAGACACAGAATCCAAAGTAGGATCCAGGCTCTGAGCTATCAGCACAGCCCTGATGCAGGGCTCAAACCCACGAACCGTGAGATCATGACCTGAGCCAAAGTTAGATACTCAACCGACTGAGCCACCAAGGTACCCCATAAGTAGGCAATTTTCATTTACATATATCCTGATTTTAAGTCCAATACACTTTGGACTACAGTTCAGTTATGATTGATGAAGGGCTAAACATGCAAAGAAACATTTTGCAAGAACTAAATTATTGGAAATATTCTAGAAATATCATATTAGGTTGTGGTGCCAAGCACAGGAAAACATGTTTATACCAGGAAAACTGGTATAAACACTGTTCATACCAGTTGTTGCCGTGTGAGCATCATCTCATAGAGTTGGCATTAAATTTTATTTAAGTATAATGTTAGCTCCTTGATCATGTTTTATTTTTCAAATTACTTATTTCTGGTATAATTTTAAAATTCCCATAATATGCTCTGTGAATGACAGTATCAAAAGAATTAGAAGAGAAGCCACAGACTGGGGGAAAATATTTGCAAAAGACATATTTGAAAAATGACTGTTAACAAAAATATACAAAGAACCCTTAAAACTCAACATAAGACAACAAACAACCTAATTTTTAAAATGGGCCAAAGACCTTAACAGACACTTCACCAAAGAAGACAACACAAATGGCAAATAATCATATGAAAAGATGGACAACATCACTTGTTATCAGGGAAATGAAAATTGAAACAACCAGAAGATACCAGCACATACTTACCTATTAGAATGGCCACAATCCAGAACATTGAAAATGCAAAATGCTCATGATAATGTGGAGGAATAGGAATGTTCATCAATTGCTGGTGGGAATGCAAAATTATACAGCCACTTGGAAGACAGTTTGATGGTTTCTTACAAAACTAAACATATTCTTCCCATAAGATCTAACAATTGCACTTCTTGGTATTTATCTAAAGGAATTGAAAATTTATGTCTACATAAAAACTTGCACATGGATATTTAGAGCAGACTTATTCACAAATGCCAAATCTTGGACACAACCAAAATGTCCTTCAGAAGGCGAAAGGATAAATAAAGTGTGATACATCCAGACAATGGGATATTACTCAGCACTGAAAAGAAATGAGTGATTAAGCCATGAAAAGACATGGATAAACCTTAAATGTGTATTACCAAGTGAAAGAATCCAATCTGAAAAGTCATATATTATATGATTCCAACTATATAACATTCTGAGAAAAAAAAAAAAAAAGATGGAGTGAGCAAAAAGATTAGTGGTTGCCAGTGATGGTGTTTGGAGAAGAGATGAGTAGACATAGACAAAGGATTTTTAGGGCCATGAAAATACTCAGACTCTCATAATGATGTATATAAATCATTAAACATTTGTCTAAACCCCCATAATATACAAGAGTGGACCCTAATGTAAATGATAGATTTTGAGTGATCATGATATGTCAATTTATGTTTATCTTTGGTTAAAAAAAAAGAAGTGGTACCATTCTGGCAAGTGATGTCACTAATAGGGGAAGATCTGCATGTTCAGGGGTGAGGTTTTATGGACCTTCCTCTTAATATTTTTGTAAATCTGAAATTGCTTTTAAAAAAATAAGTGTTAAGGTGCCTGGTTGGTTCAGTCAGAAGAACATGTGACTATTGATCTTGGGGTCAAGAGTTTAAGACACACTTTAGGTGTAGAGATTACTAAGAAAATATTTAAAATAATAAAGTCTTAAAAAACTTCCCACTATATTAATTCCAGTATCACAGTCATTAGGCAGAGATGTTTTGGATTTGTGTTCCTGAGGCATCATTATTTCATGAGACAACAACAAAGTAGAATCTATTCAGTAGTCAGAACTACAGGAGTCTCTTGTTTTTGGTATAATTTGGTACCAACTAGTGTTCTACTCCTTTGTTCTCTTGTTCCAAGAGTAAATTAATATAGCTTACAATGATAAATACAATACAGGTAGTAAATATGGGTTAAAACACATGAAAATGATGAAACAACAAAAATAGGAGCTAAAATAGAGCCAGGCTTGATAATAATTCAAAGTGTCTACTGTAAGCGCCTACATACCTGCTATAGGCTAGTCCCTATTTTGGGTAATTAGCAGTCAAGGAAAAATAAACTCTGGCCAGTTACATATTTTCCAGTGTTCCAAAGAATACAGTGAAATAGTCATTCAGTAGAAGCACCGTTATATCTGACACTAAGACCAGACAAATTTTTTTGGAGGGTCCTCATTAAGAGTTTCTTATTTGATGTAGTAGCCAGTGATCTGAACATTATTCTTATTGTGTACATAAGAATCTTTATCAGATTTAATAAAGGTATACTTAGCCCAAAAATCAACCACAAAATGAGAAATAATTATCTAAAATTGTACTTCTTGTCTTTAATATGCATACAAGCACTTGGGAACCTTGTTAAAATAGATACTCTCAGTAGACCAGGAGTAAGGCCAGATAATCTGCATTTATAAAAAGCTCCAATGTGATGTTGATGATGCTACTTGGTAGACCATGTTTTCATTAGCAAGTCTCCAGGCTGTGGACTAGTGCCATATAATTTAAGTCCTTTGGTGCTGTAGTTTAATTCATATTTAGAGAATCAGAAAGAATGGAGAGTCTGAGTATTTTCCAAGCAATCTTCCATAACTATTGTTTTCTCATCCTAGAATTTGATAGATCTTGGCTAGATGTGACTTTGAGTTTGTTCTCTCTGATAAGACCCTGACATATGGCTTTTGTCAGGTAATTGCCTTTAGCCTTAATAGAGAATAAAGCTGGGGTTGACGTGCTTTTGTGAAAAATGAGAAAACTAATAGAGCCTGAATAGAAAGTCATACCACTCCTGCTCAGAGGTAAGCCCAGAAGTACCCCAAGATAGAGCTAAGATTTTTCTGAAAAATGTAAAAATCTCATTTGCAAAGAAATTTGGGAAAGAAATTCTACTTTTGTATATAAAACCTGGAGAACTCTCCCACACATACACAAAGAAACATAAAAGTATATTCATTGCAGTATATGTTTAATAACAAAACATTGGAGACAACCCATATTCATCAGAAAGGAAATGGATACATAAATTGTAATTTTTCATTTATTGAAAAATGGTTAAGGTGAATAAATATATATAAGTAAATATAGTGTATAAATATATATAAATAAACTATATATATGTATATAATTTGACAAACAAAATGGATATATCTCAAAATACAATGTTTAGTGAAAAGCAAAGTTACAGGGTACTACATATAATATATATATATATGTAAGAACTTAAAAATGAAAACAATGGATATTATATATGGGTATATATGCGGTACAATTTTAAAAACATGAACTTGAGGGATCAAGTTGACTATAACACTTACCTCTAAGGATGAAGGGAGAATGAGAGCAGAGAAATGATACCAGAATTGAGAAGGTAGATGACCTCAAGTGTGTGATACTTTATTTCTTAAAATAAAAAAATCTGAAACTAATATAATTAAACATGTGGTAGGTAAAATCTAAACTGACTCACAATGATTCCCATCTCCTGATATTTACAGTGTAATTCTTTCTCTTCAGTGGTGGGCCAAAGCTAGTAGCCCGTTACTGCAGAATAGATTGTGGAAAAAGTAATGGAATATGACTTCCAACATTTGGTTACAAAAGACTCTGGCTTCTAACTTCCATTCTGAAGGAGAATGCATAATCAGGATCTGGATAAACAAAGTTTGATGGGCTATAGGGATTAGCTTGCCTAGAGAAGAATACCAACCTGTTGAGATGATCACAAGATAACACAGAAAATTAAAATGGATGTTAGGAAGACAACCCTAAAATTATGATATTGTAAGAAGAATCCTCTGTAGAAAATGTAGAAGTATGGTGAGGATACTAACAGAATGAACAAAGGTTATTGTTTATTATCTCACAGTTTCTGTGAATCAGGAACTCACTGATGTGGTTCAAATGGATCCTCTGTCTTTCACAAACCGGGACTGCTATTTCATGCCTACACTCAAATGGGTATGGATCCACTTGTAAGCTCACTTATATGTTGTTGGTAGGATTCAGCTCCTGATAATTGTTGGACTGAGGGCTTTAATTATTCATGGACTGTTGGCCAGAAGCCATTCTCAGTGAAACTTTCCACAGGGTAGCTCACAATGTAGTAGTCAACTTCCAGCAGCAGGAGAAAGCCAGTGCAAAAGAAGGAAGACTTCAAGAAGAACAGAATAGTCAGTCACTAAATACTTGATTCAGTCAGGAAGTAGAGAGAGTTAATGAAGAAAAATATTTGAGCTAAAATCATGAAGCAAAAAAGAGAAATGGAGCAGTAGTTTGAAGGGAGAATGTTGCTCACTGGAGTCAAGCAGAGAAGTCCTCAGAAAGTATTTTGCTTTCAATTTGATATTATTATTTTGGGTAATAATTATAACCACTTCAAATTTTATCACTGCAAATGTTCCACCCAAGAAGAGGCATTATCTAGTTTTAAAAGACACGAAGATGTTAATAATTACTCTAAAGTAGTTGTTTGAATGTGAGTGTCACTTAATTGATTTAAAAAGTTGACTAAGGTTTAAATTGGAAATTCTCATGGTAATATAGGTTAATTGAAAGCCCTTATGAGTCAGCACCTCAAACACCTGCAGAATATGCATTAATTTTGGATTTTGTGATGTGGGCAAGGATTGTTATCTACTGCTAACGTTACCTTCTCCGTTTATAAATGAATAGCCAACAAACTGGTCTTCGACTTCATTTCTTTTTGTTGTGGTGGTGGTGTTAGTAGGAGTAAACAAGTGTAGAGAGCATTTCATTCTTTTATTTGTGACAAGATGGTTAGCTTAAAATCGGTGTCAAAAATAAACATTTAAAAATAAATAAATAAATAAATAAATAAATAAATAAATAAATAATAAATAAATATTTTATCTTCCTTGAACAGAGGCAGGTCTGGATTAGGAGTAATGCTGACACGAAAGCTCAGATTTTTACTAGGGAAGTCCATTCCTGAGCTTCAGAGACTACAAGTGCTATATCAGATGGAAAAGTTACAATCAATTGAAGCAGATTATATTTTTACTATGATTAAGCATATAATTATGCATTTTTTACATTTCCTCAATGATAAACACAACTTGTAATTTACATAACACTCTGAGTCTACCCAGCCTTTGGAGTTTCAACCAGTAGCTGCTGACATGTGGAAGATTCCCACACCTTACCAAATTTGTTGCCTCATATCCTCAGTACCTTGGGCTGAATTTCATTGTTGACATGGCTTATTTCCATATTTGATTTGGCACATGTGCAATGGCATCATAACTCAAAGCAATCTCTGTGTTAACAATTTTCTGTTGTTTCTTCAAAACAACCTTTGCTGATAAATTGTTTTGGAGGTTCAAATACAAAATTTAGATGATCTTTTATAAGAATAAGAATTCCCTCTAGGAGGGGAAATGGTATTTCACTTGGGTGATATACTCCTATGTAAAAAATCAGATCACTCCAGTTTCTCTTGCTTTAAAAACAAATATATCCTAATAAACGCCTTACAATTCTATGACCATTCATTGAAACTTTGTGACTTTATTCTTTATTTTATTGTTAATTTTTAGAGCTGCTATTATTGTTTTACATTAGTATACTATTCTCTCCAATTTAACTGTATGTCATTTGTGCAAAAAGCATCTCTTATACTATTCTTTATCTGCTTTCGTCACTTGGAGTAGTGCCAGCTTACTAGGAGCTTAACAAATATTGTTGAATAAAGAGGTATCTACTTGAGGAAACTTAAATCTGAATTAAGGGTGAATTTATATACCATGATAGAACATTTGACTGAATATTGTTTACCTAAACTTTGTATTCTGCATTACAATTGAAGAGGCAAAAGCAATGTCCTCCTTCTGTTGACATGGTAGCATAGTAGTTTGGCATCTTCTGAAGGTTGTATGGAGTTGGTACACTTTGAACATTCTCATAAGTGATAGCATCTCTGAATCATCTGACCTTCCTTTTATAGCTACATTAGAAAATGACAAAAAAATCTATTAGACTCTCAATTTATATTATGTGCACAGCATAATGTCACTTACCCATGAAACATTCATCACAATGCTTTTTAATAAATAATGCTCTTCAATTCTTAGGAATCCTTGAAAGTTTTATAAAGACAGTTTATACTTGTTTAACTTTTATAAAGAAACAATTTTAAGTTGAAAAGAAACTTAAAGGAAGTTTTGGATATTTTTTCAAGAATTCATTTTAGAAGCTCACATGGTGTGAAAATTTTTTCTCACATTTGTAATTATGAATGTCATCATAAAGTGTAATTTCTAATAAAACAATTTAAAATTTCTGAGGAATATCATATAAAATATATTATGATATTAAAAGTGCATTTTTTTGTAATTGTGTTTGACATTATAGGCTGATATTTCTTCTAGATGATATTACTGAGATACTTACGTCACATTACATGAATAAACTAGACAAAGCCATAAATTAGAGCTATCAGCAGATAGAAAGTGTTGGGGTCTGACATTGGACCTAATCTTTGAAAAAAAATAGACATAGAACAATTGTTTAAGAGAGGATTACAGTATAAAAAACAAGTTTAAGTGTCGGGTCATGATCCAGGAAACAACTGGAAACAGAATGACCCAACACCAAGAAGCATGGCTTCCCTAGGGAAACTAGCTGTAGCACTTTCAGATGAGGTGACCCTTAAACCATCTTGGCAGGAAAAACGTTAGTATGTGGGTGGCCTATCTATAAGTGACAGAAATTTCACAAGGAGTTAGGATGGGATACCAGCTTGATCCTAGGACAGGGCTCTACAAGGGAAACAATTGTGTCCATAAACAAATAACATGCCAGTGTTTTAAGAAACTCCACTGGGAGGAAGGCAAATGGGTAACAGACTCATCATTTCACGGTAGAGCTTTATCTTCCTACTCAGACATCTCTCATGGAAGATTAAGGCCAATACCATGCTAATTTTAGGCATCCGTGGTTTCATGTTTATTTTCTCCTGTCTAATGATTCTAAGAAGAGGTGACTACTTCCCAGATGTAGGAAGAAGTGGGGTAGTTTGGGTTGTCTCAGTAATTCAATGACACCACTTCAAGTTAGAGAGTGGAGACCAGGAATGTTAAATAACCTATAATTATAATGCACAGGGATCTTAAATGTCCTTCCAGGCATTCACATGAGAAATGATTAAAATTCTCTTTAGAATTTTCTATGACAAGACCCCAGCTTTGTATTATATTACATACAAAATATTTTTGAAATATAATGGGCATGCCAATGCAAAATCATATAAATTACATGAAGATTATATTTAATTTTGTTAAGAGTTTTTCCAGGAGTTGTTGACCATTTCAAAAATCAGACCACCTAATGATAATGCCACTCAGAATATTTGAGCCACCAATACCATACTTGGATCAGTTTGTAATTGTGGGGATTTTATGAACAGAAACAAACTTTTGATTACTTTCTTATATCTTTTATTATAATTGTTCCTGAGAATTTACATATCAAATTAATACTATTCTATGTTAAATTACTTCCCTTTGAGGGGCGCCTGGGTGGCTCAGTCGGTTGAGCGTCCGACTTCAGCTCAGGTCACGATCTCGCGGTCCGTGAGTTCGGGCCCCGCGTGGGGCTCTGGGCTGATGGCTCGGAGCCTGGAGCCTGCTTCCAGTTCTGTGTCTCCCTCTCTCTCTGCCCCTCCCCCGTTCATGCTCTGTCTCTCTCTGTCCCAAAAATAAATAAACGTTAAAAAAAAAAAATTAAAAAAAAATTACTTCCCTTTGATTTGTCCTTTCATTAATCAGAAAGATATATGTACGAAGGTATCCGTTAATTTAAGAATTATAAAGGGTGAATAATAAAATATTTGTTATTAAAATAATTTGAGAGCTACTTGCCTAAACATGGAGATGAAGCACATGTCCGTCAATTCCATATTGTTTTGGGAGCTTGCTGAGACCTGGGTGGGTGGGATTGTCACTAAGGCTTATAGATAACAAAAGGGAAAAGGAGAAAAAGAAATTTTATATTTATATTTATATTTATATTTATTTATATGATTTCATGATTTACAAATGTAATTTAAACATCTGTAATTTATGCCATGCTATATGATTGCCTCCAAACCTAGACCTGGCTTATCTCCATGGCTGGGGTCATTGTGACCAAACAACAACATATCTTGTTTTCCTGACATAAAGCTAAGAAAAACCTCTCTCAGGGGAATTCAACAGTGCCTTTCTCACATGTCTACCTTCTATATTTTAGTTAAAGGTTTGGAGACCTATTGCTTCCATGGGTGAAAATCCCTTTGAAGGAATGTTTTCCTTAGAGAAAATTCTGTTCTCTATGCAGATGACTGAGCCCTAACTTGTTATGTGGTTTCCTTGCAGAGAGTAAGATCAATAACTCCACAACCTAAAATTGGTTCAGGTACAGATTGATGATGCTACACATATGCCAGAAGGGCATGAAAAGATTTATTATTCATGTCATGAGGCTTGCTGATAAGAACATAATAGGTTGGTCTGAAAATGGCTTGAGCAAAGGAACAAATGAGTTGCTTTGGGTTTTATTGTGGCTGGGGAGTGGGGACTGGTGAAAATTCCAATGTGGGTCAGGGTTTGTAGACTGTAAATTTCCCCACCTGAGTCAAGGAAGGGATGTTTTTCAGATATTTAGCCTGGCTTATCAGCTTTTCCTGAGATGAAGAAGAAGGGGAAAAGTTACTGATGGGGCTTGAAAGCCTTTAGTGGTCAAAGATAGAAAAATGGAGTCAGACTCTTGGTCATATGACAATATACTGTAAGTCAACCTCGTGTGAAAATACAAAATAAGAAACAGCATCCATTAAGTAAAAATATCGACTACATAATAGCATTAGACTTTCTAGAAGGATTAACAAAATAGGATTTATAAATAAAGACATAGGATGAAAATCTATTTTCAGAACTTGGGTATATGAAAAAGTACCAGACCTGAAGGATTAATTAGAAAGCAGTTATAAAAATTGGAGCACTATAACTGATAAAGTTATATTTAAGGTTGAGTGGTTGAATAGCTCCTGTCTTAAGCCTTAGGTCTGGGATTATACTTAACTAGGTAGTAATCAAGAGGTTTGAACTAGGGAAGAGGAATAGAAGCCAGGCCCTATAATCTAATGATTATATGTATTTCAGTGAACATGGCTTACTAATCAAGCTATATCCTCTTTAAAAGCTTGAAAATTATTTTGATTTAAATGTAATATTAATTATGGAGCACCTGGGTGGCTCAGTCGGTTAAGCGTCTGACTTCAGCTCAGGTCATGATCTCACCATTCATGGGTTTGTGCCCCACATAGGGCTCTGCACTGACAGCTTCAGATTCTGTGTCTCCCTCTTTCTCTGTCCCTCCTCTGCTCGTAGTCTCTCTCAAAGATAAATAAATAAACTTAAAAAAATAAATGTAATATTAATCAAGTAAATTCTGAATGTTATAACAACTTCTTAATACATATTTATTTCTCATTCAGATCACATTCAATTTAGTTTTTCAATGAATGCCTTTCCATGTGGAGAGTTTGGGTATCATTAGATTTGTCCCATCTAATACCTTTGATCTCTATTAGGTCCTCACTGGCATCTACTGCTATTTTACCTTCAGCTAGTTGATAAAGAGGGGATGGAGAATTGTGCATGACTTTTTGTGACTAGTACTGGATTTCACATACATCTTTTTGGTCCAGAAGGAAATTACATGGCTCCAATCCAATCATAAGAAAGGCTAAAAAAGTTTCCAGTGTTCCTAGGAAAAGGAAATGTGATTAGTAAGCAATTAAGTGGTCCCTGCCTCATACGAATAAACAAAACCTTATGAAATATAACTTTGTACTAATAATGGCAAAAAGGTTTCATGGAAGCTGATGTATAAAAGGGCTCTTAAAGTATACTTCTTCATTTATTAATCAATTGTGGTTAAAATGGTTCAAAACCAGTTCTTTTGATTATGTAGAAAACAGCTTTGTTTTAATAAATTAAAGTGGAAAATTAAAAAAAAAACATTTTGGTTAAATTAATTTCTTATTATCCATACTATTCTATCAGCAAAACATAAATATCCTTAATGAAACCTTCATATTCTAATCTTATAGGAAATTTCTGTAAACTAAGAAAGGAATTATTAAGGTACTAATCAATTCAATTATAGGAAACCTTGAGTAAACTATATGTATTCTAGAGCAGAGATGAGTAAAAAGCTGTCTTCATCTGGGACACAAATTTCCTTTTTATTTCAATATGAACTTTATTTTAAGATAACTCCAACAATAAAACAGTAATTTGTGAAGACTTTATGTATTACTACAAGTGATCAAGCTAAGACTGGATACATATCCCAGAAATTTTTAGAAAGAATGCTTAAAATGAATGGAGAATTATTCTAATTCTCTAAGTGTATAGCTATAGGACAGCATTCCAATGAAACTTAAATTAAGCATTTTTAAAATATATTTTAGAGAGAGAGAGAGAGAGAGAACATGAGTAGGGGAGAGGGATAGAGGGAGAGAGAGAGAATTCAAGCAGGCTCCGTGTTGTCAGCGCCTGAAGTGGCGCTCAATCTCGTGACCCTAGAATCATGACCTGAGCTAAAATCAGGAGTCAGTTGGGTGTTCAACTGACTGAGCCACCCAGGAAGCCCTAAATTAAGCATTTTTATTTTCACAAGTACCATTATTTGTAAATGACACTTTTATCCTTTATTTTTCCTGGAAAGTTCAAAGTTCTCATTGTTACTATTTTTCTTTAATTCATTTTCTCATAAGTAATAGAGGAAGACAAAAAATAGTTTATTAATTAAGTATTTATATGTAAAATATATCTCAAAACTGAGCAACTTAAAAGACCCTTTCATTTCCTCACAGAAACTGTGGGTCTGGAATCTGGAATTGGCTTAGCTGGATAGTTTTGTTTAAAGGTCCCTCTTGAGATTTTAATCAAGATGTTATTGTAGTTGCATTCTCATTTGAAGGCTTGACTCATGGAATATCTACTTAAAAGTTGACTCATATGGTTGTTAGTAAGCCTCAGTTTCTTGTTCGCAGCTGGCTAAATCCAGATTCCAGTTCATCAAATGTGGGCCCCACCCATAACCTTGAACAAGTATCTTCCCCTAGAGAGAGTGAATGACAATCACAGGGCTGAAAACATTTTAAAGAACAAAAATGTGAAATCAAACTAAATATGATGATATAATACATTAAGAAGTAAGTTTTAGAGCTCAGGAAACAAATGGAAAGCAAAATAAAACCATTACAGAATTGAAAATCTCATTAGTGGTAATATGGAAGCAACTGAAAAGATAGGGATATAGCTATAATATTTCAAAAAGTTAAACAAATGAGAAAAGAATAAGGATATAAAAGTTGTTACACAGATGATAAAAAAGACTTAAAATATATCCCTAATTGGTATGAGGAGAATTGAGCAAATAAAGAAGAAATCTTCCTGAAAAAGAATGTCTTGAACCTACCAGTTATACAAAATGATTAATACCAAGACATATTCCTAAAAATTCTTAAAAAATCAGAATGAGGAAAGAGACCTATGGACATCCAGGTGGAAAATCCAGTCATTTAGGAGTGAGAAAAGTCAGGCTGGACTCTGACTTTACCTTGGTAATGTTAAATGTGGTCAGAACGTGGAAAAATATCTCCAGTCATTAATGAAATTAATAATGAACACATAGGGGTGTCTGGGTGGCTCAGTCGGTTAAGTGGCCGGACTTCAGCTCAGGTCATGATCTCGCGGTGGGTGAGTTCGATCCCCGCGTCTGGCTCTGTGCTGATAGCTCAGAGCCTGGAGCCTGCTTCTGTTCCTGTGTCTCCCTCTCTCTCTGCCTCTCCCCCATTTGCGTTCTGTCTCTGCCTTTCAAAAATGAATAAATGTTAAAAAAATTAAAAAAATAATGAACACATAATTTGTGAGCCAGGTTGTCTTTCAATTGTGAAGACAACAAACAGATATATATTTTTTAATGCTTATTTATTATTTATTTTGAGAAAGGATTCTCTGCACTAACAGCACCTGGCTTGATCTCACAAACCCTGAGATCATGACCTGAGCCAAAATCAAGTTAGATGCTTAACCAACTGAGCCACCCACGCATCCCAACAAACAGATATTCTTAACCATAAAGCAAAAAAAAAAAAAAAAAAAAAAAAAATTAGGGAGTAAACTAGCAGGAAGTGAAAGAAGGCATGTTAATTTCATCCTTCTTTGTAGCAGAGAATCAACAGATTAGTTTTAAAATGAAACAATTATCTTCTGAGGAAGGACTTTCTGCAGGTATGAAACTGATATTTTATAGAGAATAACCACTAGCAATATAAGTTTATCCAACTATACCTATCTTGTAGTCTGTTCACTAAAAAGTTGATGTTAAGAAAAAAATCCCTCAAAACATTACTCCTATGAGATTTAGATTGTGTGTGATGGCATCTGTCTGTTACACAACTATCTCAAAATTCCTACTTTGTTAAACAAAGATTTTGATGTATAGGTTATCAATAACTTTGTGATGATTGTCATATATGTTTTGAAGTTCACCTCTACAAGTTAAGCTAAAAGCTGCAAAATGTAAAGGCATTGCTTACAGCAATTAATTGTCTCCACCAATAGATGTAGTGTACTACTTCAGGAGAATGAATCAAATAATCTGAGTTTACCTATAATCATACATTCTTGGTATGAAATCTTAAAAATGAATCTCTTTAGAGATAGAATCATCATTGATTACCCTTTGCTGGGGAGTGGGAAGCTCTACATAGACACATAGACACACATAGAAGTACTACTTCAGGAGAATGAATCAAATAATCTGAGTTTACCTATAATCATACATTCTTGGTATGAAATCTTAAAAAATGAATCTCTTTAGAGATAGAATCATCATTGATTACCCTTTCCTGGGGACTGGGAAGCTCTACATAGACACATGTTCTTCAACCCCTTACAATGAACTTTATTTCTAGGAGAAATATAAGAGAGAGAAAGAAAGAAGAGGGCAGCCAATTGCTTGCTAAAATGTTTTTGGAAGTGATAATGAACAACAAAGAGATAGCTGACAGAAGATGAGCAGTCACAACAGAATATATGTTGGTCAGACCAGTCTTTTATTTTTTCAATGTGTAATTTAGCAAATCTTACCCCTCTGCTTTTCCCCAGCCTGACAACCTTTATTTCTCTTGTCCTGTTCTGACAATTTTCAGAATATAAGATTTAGAGCCACAGATCCTTAGTTAAAATCAACTGTTTACTTTGCCACTAATTTTGCAGAAGTTTCCTCTCAGAACTTCAGAGTTTTTATCTTCGAATTCTCTCAGCTCAGATAATTAAATAATATATATTAAAGTGCTTTATAAATGTTATAACAAAATAATAATAGTAAGAGTAAGAGTAGTGGTAATCAGATTCTAGATTCTGGATTTGTATCCCAGGTTTGCCATATATTGACTACATACATTTAGTTCACTAATTTCAGCCCGTTTTGTCATCCATAAAAAGGGAGGATTAATTTTAGTCACATGGTTGTTGTGAGTGTTTCATGATATAATAGATATAAATTCTTCAGTATAATGCCTGGCGTGTAGTAATTATATTAAAAGTAAATGTTAGTTGTTGTTATTATTAATTATAATTTATTGAGTACTTGTGATACATTAAGTATTTATAAATGCTGATGTCAGTCAATCCTCAGATTATCAGGAGACATTATCATCCACAATAAATAAACGGAGTAACAAGGATAAAAGTAGTTGGTTCAAGGCTAGAAAATGATAGTACTATAATTTGAACCTAAGTATGTCTAACTCAAAAGTTAAAGAGTTTTGAAATATATAAAAGTATAAAATATATTTATTAAATGTTAATTTTTTTTTAATTTTTTTTAACGTTTATTTATTTTTGAGACAGAGAGAGACAAAGCATGAACGGGGGAGGGACAGAGAAAGAGGGAGAGAGAGAGAACCTCAAGCAGGCTCCACACTGTCAGTGCAGAGTCCTATGTGGAGCTTGAACTCATGAACTGTGAGATAATGACCTGAGCTGAAATCAAGAGTTGGGAGGCTTAACTGACTGATCCAGAGGTGTCCCTATTAAATGTTAATTTTATGCATCATGATTATTTATAATGTTGACTTAAATGATCATATTTATAATGTGTAAACACTGGAAGGGATTATATTTTCATAACTTCATCATACAGATTAACTGTAACTGAGAGTTTGACAAGGTTTCATGGGCTTTTCCAAATTTTTATAAATATATTATAATGCAACAATAGAATATTTTGACAGTAATTTTTTGTAGTTATTTGTATTAAATTTTTTTGAGTAAAGTTTTAAGTGATAGCAATGTCATTTGGTATAGAGAAACAAATTTCAGTTTTTTTCATGTCATATTTTATTATTTGTAACTTCAAAAAAAGAACCTCAGCTAGGTTATCTAGGACTCAAAGAAAATACTTGTCAGTGCCTGCCCATTGTGAGTGCTCATTTATTATTGGATGAATGTTTAGAGTGCCATGAACACTTTTGCTTTTCTTTGCCCAAAAAGAATGACTACATGTTTAAAGAAAACAAACAAATTTACTCTAAATATGGAGGTGTATATATTTTTCAGAAATAATTTTTTTAAGCTTGAGTTTCCTGGGACATGATTCTTGTTATTTCTTTCCTGATATTTTCTTGTGGTTTTCCACAAAGAATGTGAACTTCCAACTGCTTAGTACAGACATTAGAAATACATCTTTTCAAAAATCTTCCTTATTCAGTTTTCTTTCTTTTTTAAATTTTTTAATGTTTATTTACTTTTGAGAGAAAGACAGTGTGAGCAGGGGAGGGGCAGAGAGGGAGACACAGATCTGAAGCAGGCTCCAGGCTCCAACACAGCCCTACACAGGGCTGGAACTCAAGAACTGTGAGATCATGACCTGAGTCAATGTTGGAGGCTTAACTGACTGAGCTATCCAGGGACCTCATTCTCTCTTCATTTTTCAAAGGCAGTGGTTTTAAATGAGAACAATTTTGACCCAAGAGGACATTTGACAATATCTGTAGATATTTTTTGATTATTACACATTGTGTAGGGGTGCTGCTAGAATCTAGTGGGTAGGGACCAGGCATGATTATAAGTATTTCACAATACACAGGACATTCTACACAACAAAGAATATCCCAAAATATGTTTGTGCAAAGTTGAGAACCTTGATCTCAGGTCACTATGGAATCAAATTCACAATTAATAAAAATAAAGGACAAAATTTTACTTCTTTTTAATTCATAATTCAAGATGCCAAAGATCCTAACTTTACATATAATTCTGTGAGTTCTTACACTAGTACAAGCTACTAAGACTAATACTACCCCAGCACATTTACTCATCATTTCTCCAGCAGAATTATTCTACATTCTTATCAATAAGGTTGTTTATGTTTGTGAGTAATTGTTTTATATATTTGGGGGCTCCTGTATTCGGCGCATAGACATTTATAATTGTTAGCTCTTCCTGATGGATAGACCCTGTGATTATTATATAATGCCCTTCTTCATCTCTTGTTACAGACTTTAATTTAAAGTCTAGTTTGTCTGATATAAGTATGGCTACTCCAGCTTTCTTTTAACTTCCAGTGGCATGATAAATAGTTCTCCATCCCCTCCCTCTCAATCTGAAGGTGTCCTCAGGTCTAAAATGAGTCTCTGGTAGACAGCAAATAGATGGGTCTTGTTTTTTTATCCATTCTGATACCCTATGTCTTTTGGTTGGCGCATTTAGTCCATTTACATTCAGTGTTATTATAGAAACATATGGGTTTAGAGTCATTGTGATGTCCGTAGGTTTCATGCTTGTAGCGATGTCTCTGGTACTTTGTCTCACAGGATTCCCCTTAGGATCTCTTGTAGGGCTGGTTTAGTGGTGACGAATTCCTTCAGTTTTTGTTTGTTTGGGAAGAGCTTTATCTCTCCTTCTATTCTAAATGACAGACTTGCTGGATAAAGGATTCTCGGCTGCATATTTTTTCTGTTCATCACATTGAAGATCTCCTGCCATGCCTTTCTGGCCTGCCAAGTTTCAGTAGAGAGATCGGCCACAAGTCTTACAGGGCTTCCTTTATGTTAGAGCACGTTTATCCTTAGCTGCTTTCAGAATTTTCTCTTTATCCTTGTATTTTGCTGGTTTCACTAGATATGTCATGCAGAAGATCCATTCAAGTTACATCTGAAGGGAGTTCTCTGTGCCTCTTGGATTTCAATGCCTTTTTCCTTCCCCAGATCAGGGAAGTTCTCAGCTATGATTTCTTCAAGTACACCTTCAGCACCTTTCCCTCTCTCTTCCTCTTCTGGAATACCAATTATGCGTAGATTATTTCTCTTTAGTGCATCACTTAGTTCTTTAATTTTCCCCTCATACTCTTGGATTTTTTTTATCTCTCTTTTTCTCAGCTTCCTCTTTTTCCATAATTTTATCTTCTAGTGCACCTATTCTCTCCTCTGCCTCTTCAATCTGAGCTGTGGTTGTTTCCATTTCATTTTGCAGCTTGTTTATAGCATTTTTCAGCTCCTCCTGACTGTTCCTTAGTCCCTTGATCTCTGTAGCAATAGATTCTGTGCTGTCCTTTATACTGTTTTCAAGCCTAGCGATTAATTTTATGACTATTATTCTAAATTCACTTTCTGTTATATGTTTTAAATAGTTTTTGATCAGTTCATTAGCTGTCGTTATTTCCTGGACTTTTTTTTGAGGGAAATTCTTCTGTTTGGTCATTTTGGATAGTCCCTGGAGTGGTGCGGGACTGCGGGGGCACTTCCCCTGTGCTATCTTGAATAACTTGCGTTGGCGGGTGGGGCCGCACTCAGACCTGATGTCTGCCCCAGCCCACCACTGGGGCCACAGTCAGACTGGTGTGTGCCTTCTCTTCCTCTCTCCTAGGGGCAGGATTCACTGTGGGGTGGAGTGGCCCATCTGGGCTACTTACACACTGCCAGGCTTGTGGTGCCGGGGATCTGGCGTATTAGCTGGGGTGGATAGGCAAGGTGCAAGGGGGCGGGAGGGGCAGGCTCAGCTCGCTTTTCCTTCAGAGATCCGCTTCAGGCACCGGGAGGGAGTCAAATCCGCTGGAGGGATGGATTGGCAGAAGCACAGCATTGGGTGTTTGTGCGGTGCAAGCAAGTTCCCTAGCATTATCTGGTTCCCTTTGGGATTTTGGCTGGGGGATGGGCCAGGGAGATGGCTCTGGCGAGCACCTTTGTTACCCGCCAAGCTGAGCTTTGTCGTCCCGGGCTCAACAACTCTCCCTCCTGTTGTCCTCCAGTCCTCCTGTTCTCCGAGCAGAGCTGTTAATTTATAACTTTCCAGATGTTAAATACCGCTTGCTGTCAGAACACACTCCGTCTGGCCCCTCCGCTTTTGCAAGCCAGACTTGGGGGCTCTGCTTTGCTGGCGGGCTGCCCCTCTGCCCAGGTTCCCTCCCGCCAGTCCGAGTAGCGGGCACTGGCCTCTCCGCCCTTCCTACCCTCTTCCGTGGGCCTCTTGTCTACGCTTGGCTCCGGAGAATCCGTGCTGCTAGTCTTCTGGTGATTTTCTGGGGTTATTTATGCAGGTGTGGGTGGAATCTAACTGATCCGCAGGATGCGGTGAGCTCAGCATCCTCCTACACTGCCATCTTCCCAGAAGCCCCCAATTTTGATATTTTAATTGTTATTTTACTTTTTTTAAGGCATGTCTCATTTATTTTATGAGAATATATTTACTTGTATTACATAATTTATTCTTTATAGCCCAGCATTATTAGGAGTAAATATTGCTTGATTGAATGGATGAAGAAATGAATGTATGGACAATACGTGAGGACAAATGTTTTCATATCTGTAGAACCTAAGTAGTTACACAATATTAATTCATGACTTTTTATGTATTATATATATACATGTTTAACATTCTAGGAGTTTACAAAGTTTTGGGTTTTAAAAAACTTTTTATTTAGTATTATTTTCTTTGGCTCTGCTTTAGATGAATACAAAGATACATATTTTAAAATGTACAGCACCAATATTTGATATGTTTGTTTTTTATCATATATGTCATATTTTAAAAGAAATCTTAGTCAACTAAGAAATTCTAGTCAGGTCTTTAATTCATTAAAATAATGTAATTTGCTAGTTATAACTAGGTCTCTAATTCACTAAAATAATGTAGTTTGCTAGTTATAACTTTCTTTTGGTAATATGTCTCTTGAATACAAGGAAAGAGAAAAAATTTAAATACTAAAATAATGGAAAAAGAATCTTGATATTTTGAGAAATTTTAAAGTGTGTCCTTTTGGCCCTTACAGAAAGTGTGGACTATGGGCCAGTGTTTGTACAAGAACCAGATGATATAATTTTCCCGACTGATTCTGATGAAAAGAAAGTAGCACTGAATTGTGAAGCCCGTGGCAACCCAGTTCCCAATTACAGGTAGAAATTCACTATTAATCATTTTTTAAAGTCTTAAGAATTCCTGCCAGTGAGATTCTGACACTCTCAGGGAGTATTATAATATCTCAAGTAATTTTTACATATATTTCTTCTGATTTTTCCTAAGGTGGCTTCGAAATGGAACAGAAATAGATTTGGAAAGTGACTATCGCTACAGTTTGATAGATGGGAACTTCATTATCAGCAATCCAAGTGAAGCAAAAGATTCTGGTCATTATCAGTGTTTAGCAGCCAACACATTTGGAAGTATTCTTAGTAGAGAAGTCATACTTCAATTTGCCTGTGAGTAAAGTATTTGCTTTTTTTCATGTACCTGTATATAGTGTATATACATGTAATTTTAAAGTTTAGTTAGGCAAAAGCTTAATTTAGACCTCAGATTTTAAAATGTGGTAAAACCTTGGTCAAGCTATACAAACAATGTGTTTCTTTTTTTAATTTTTTAAAGATTTATTTATTTTTGAGAGAGAGAGAGAGAGAGTGGGGGAGAGGCAGAAAGAGAGGGAGACACAGAATCCAAAGCAGGATCTAGGGTCTGAGCTGTCAGCATTGATCCCGCAGGGGGTGCTTGAACCCACGAACTGGAAGATAATGACATGAGCGGAAGTCAGACACTTAATTGGCTGATCCACCCAGGTGCCCCCAATGTGTTTCTTTTGAAACTTCCCGAAATGTTTGTCCTCTTCAAATAAACCCAACACACTAGTCTGGGAGGTTAAAAATGCTATTCATGAAAGCACAGGAAGTTTTGAATTCAATTATTTTTTGAAATCTACTTAAAAATAGATTTTTAATTCTTTCCTCTGCCTTCTAAAATATCTAGTTACCTGCTTTTATTCTTCTATAGTTTATTACAGTAACTATTTTCTGTAGATTCTTTTGTTTATATGATCACATATTCTAAAAATTCTGCTTGTAGTCAAGAAGCTAAAGAAATGCCTCTGAAATGCTAATTTTTCCAATTCCAACTACAACTTCCCTGTCAGATGTCCCAAATTTTTAATTAGGAAAAAGTACGACATACTTATAATCCTACATATATACTAGAATATAGACATTTTCTAAAATAGATATTTATCTAATTAACTGTATGCATTCTTAAAAGTCATGAAGTTATTTAATTTATGATGAAAGCTTGTACCAAATTAAAGATAAGCTACTGAGTAAAAACACAAAACAAACAAACAAACTTAGTACCGTTTTTTAGTAAGTAATCCTACTTGAATATAAATTCTTGAGGATTGCAGTATCTAAAAAATAGGTGGGTAGGAATATTTGTGTTAATAATTTATATGTAACTTATATTGGCTCTGTAATTCATCACACAATGATATTTTAATTTAAAATTACACCCTGAAGAATGGAATAATTGATTTTCTTTCTATAATCTCCCTCACGTATTTTTTTCTAATTAGCCCAGAATCCAGACATCCTATTACAGAGTATGAAGGAGAAAGAAGAGAATAAAGGAATGATAATGGATATAATTTGGAGAACATTGAGCTAGGTCCTAGAAAAATCTAAATATTATCTTTAAAATAAATTTGGCTAAGGAATTCATACAGGCACTTTATATACACCAAATATACCAAGATAGTAGTCTAAATATACTCCTTTTAATTTAGAAAATATTGTGTGGTGTAACACAGAATGTAATACTTTTCAGCATGCACATCAAAAGAATAACCTAATAAACAAAATAAATATCCCTCTTAATTGCTCCTCTCTAAATGGAGTAGTCCTTCCAAGACAGATATAGCAAATCCAGAGAACTTGATGAACAAATACTAAGTGGCTTATACTTGTCTCTTTGGTCTGCTATCTGACACAAGTACAACAATTCATAATAGCTTGTATACCAATTGTTTGTACCCCAAATCACCAGTGCTGGCAAAATATATGCAAAGTTTTCTGTATGCCTCAGAGCAGAAATCTATATACTGTAAGATACTATGTGTCTATATGACTGCATCATCTTAGAATTTCTGCAAAGACCAGTCACAGCTGTCAGATACCACAGCCCACAGTGATCACATTGGTACCAGCATTTACAGTTCAATGACCAGGCGAGGAAAGTCCAATGTATCTATCTGACTTATTCAGCATCCAGCTGTCCCAAACTTGGTTTAGAGCAATATTTACTTTCTTCCTAAATTAAACATATGGATTAATATACATATGCATTCATTAGTGGTATCTTATGACTTTGCCTTTCCTCATTCCTATCCCACCAGACTCAACTGTGTTCTGAAGCCCATATATACATATAATGTGCCATATATATATATATATATATATATATATATATATATATATATATATATATTTAAAATGTTCTTTAGTTTAGCTCTATCTTCATTCCAGAAGATCTTTGGGGAAAAATGCAAATATAGGTGGTAGAGAGGAGAATGAAGACTCCATCAACTTGCTTCGCAGTATATTTGGATATGAGCTTGGGTGTTATGGGATTCTAGGAGTCAAGGTAGTTTTGTGATTAGGGGTAAAATGATGTAGGAACTTGGAAAGTAAAAAGCAGTTTCTGAAACTAAGTGAAAGGATACCAAGGTGAAGTAAGTTTAACAACTTGGTCGCACCTTTCCTTTACATCATGATTTTCTGTTTAGCCTTATACATAGATAGATAATGTACTACTTATTGTTGATAGATGCTTAATGTTTGAAGGTTTTTTGTGGGTAGAGAATGTTTATTACTCTTCACACATTTAAAGCTGAAATCATTAATCCTTTATATCTATCAGCCACTATATAAAATTTTAAATATATAACTAATATTTTAAAACTAATATATTTAGTAAGTTTAGATAATTATCAAAACCTATTTAATCAAATTAAATATTCCAAGTCTACTATATGAGTCAATTAAACA
The DNA here is from genome assembly GCF_018350215.1 of Panthera leo. NCBI lineage: Eukaryota > Metazoa > Chordata > Mammalia > Carnivora > Felidae > Panthera > Panthera leo. The sequence goes on along the minus strand of NC_056688.1, from coordinate 33,895,131 downwards.
TGTTAAATGTCATAAAATTAGGCAAAATTTATAAATTATCAAATTGATTATAAAAATTTTTATTAATACTTATGAGTAAACTCTGTCTTGTACTTACTCTTAAGACATATTTTTGTGCTTTACTCAGTTTATAATATTTTTGTTATATAAATATTTTTACCATTTATACATCAATTTCATCATATATAATCCAGTAATTTCATCAGATATATTTTCTACACTATGTAGTGCTATTGTGATCTAAAATTCTCCTTTCTAATGAGGATCATATTACCCACTCTAGAGTTTGTTTCTGAGTTATCAGTCAAATTTTGGTTACTCCATTCAAATCTGAGACGTATTTAACAGACTTGACCTCCTGTATAATTTGAACATTATTTTTGTTATATCAATAACACTTTATAGCTTTCACATGGGCTTTGCCTTTTGGAATATGACATAATTGTTTAAAATGTTGTGATTCTAAGACTTATTGGACAGTGTTAAATAAATACCAAGTGAATTTCCCTTAATTATATTAATAGAAACCAGACTAATCTATATTTTATAGATGGATATGTATTTAATTGAAGAAACAAGTATCCATATGCTAACAATCCCATATTCAATAAAGATAATAACCTTAAACATATCTTATTAGAGTCACTTTCTCTTTTTATTGGAAATTATATATGCATATTAGACACAAACACATCATATTAAGCTTTCTGATTTTGAGTATTATTAGAATTACATGAGATTTTGCAAATCCAATTTATTTATATACATATACAAATTGTCACAATTTGGTTATTGAGACTCACCTAATCCTAGCTTTTTTGTCCTCTGTTAACCAAAAATATATTTTAAAATAGTCTAGCTTTCCACTAATGATATTTTGATCACCTGCCCACCTCCCAAGTCAATCATAAATTCAGCTACTTTTCATTTACCACATGCATAATACTACAGGAGACTAAAATCTAGATGTTAGAGGTGTATATAAAACTGTTCCAAATAAGTTCTGGTAGTGAGTAGGATGACATTATTATTAAATCAGTTTAGTAAAAGAGACTTAAAATGAACATCTTTTTTAAGGCAAATGATACCTCTTATTTAACTCTAATAGTACTCAATCCTTCCCTATTCTAATATAAATATGTATTATATTCACTTTGACATAATCAATTTGATTTTCAACTCCTCTCTCAAAATATATTTATATTGTAGTTTCTCAAAATTCTTTGTATGTTTGCTTCATCAACCACGATTTTATAATCACTTTATCAATACTTATATGATATAACAAAAATAAATATTAGCAACAGAAATAAGTATGTAATCATTCTGCATTTCTTCTCATTGTTCAAATTGTAGTCAGTGAGCCACTTGCTTAATTTTTATGCAAGTTTAAAAGTTTAAGTATCTGCGTCTCTCTTTGTAGATCTGAAAGTTGGGGATGTATACTAATTTTGGTATATAATTATTTTACTTCTTTTCATATTTTCTCTTTTAATAAATTTTTCCTCATAATTATCTTTATGTATTGGATAATCTAAGGTTAGAACCTGGAAAGCTAAGTTTTCTAAATGAATTTGAGACAGCAAAAAGATGACTATGGCTATTATCAGTAGCTGATAATATCATTATAGATCCTGGCTTTTGAAGGGAATGGGAATAAGGAAGTAAGCATTGGCACTTTTACCTGGTGATGTAGCAATATGTCGAAAAATTAAGTGTAAAATAATCTTCTTTTAAAGTTTTGTTCCTCTTCACTTGTCACCCAACATATTAACAAATATGAAATAGCAGAGGTATATTTACATAATATTTTTTTAATTTTCCAATATATTTTACCTCAATCTCATTCCAAATGTGATTTGATTGACTTGCTTCATAAAATTATGTACCATAAAAGGTAAATATATAAGTAAATAAATACAGCAACAGGAAAAAATACATTTCATAATAAGAGGTCAAGACAGTGTAGGCCATAATGTCTCAAAATCTTGTGGTCAAGACGTAAATATTTCCTTGGGACTCCCAGCAGTCAGAGCAAACGGAAAAAATACAGACATTTAAAGGACTCTAATTTCCCCCAAGTTCCTTAAGAGGAGAAAATACTTTCTTGACATTTAATTCTTATGGAAATTTCTTGTTTGAGGCTTATAGAGAGATCTTAACAACGTCCCTATATCAGTTCAATAGCAAGTGTAATTAGCCTGACATAAAACCGAACCAATTATTTAAGTGTAACTACAGTGTAATAATGAAGCTATTCAATTCATTCACTTATAGTTTTTTTTTTTTAATTTTGATTTGAGGAGCTAATGGATTTGAGAAACTGCTCTAGTCTTGCTCATTTCCCCTTTTAACTCATCCCTTACATGTATAAATGTCTATCCATGAAGACTTTTTATTTTAAGTTCTTCCTAAATGAATATTTATAAATGTGGTTCAGCTTCACTCATGTTAAAAATATACTTTGGCATTAATAAATATATACCTCATAAGGGCATAGTAAAAATTAATGATGTAAAGAAGTCATGCCTGTGAACTGTTTTTAACTTCAGAAAGACATAAATCAACACAAAGTTGGATAACTATCACTAGTACTGATTGTTACTGGTTATCAATAACATTGATAATGACTATTTTTGACAGAGTGTACTTTATTCCTGTAGCTGATGTTCATCATGAGGATAATTTCCTCACCTAGTATAGTGATTTCTCTTCAGTGACATGCAAGAATACACCATATAAAACTTTGTCACTCTATTAGCTTATTACCATGCTGATGAGACTTTGGAATTGATAATGTGACACCACACACTTCTAAAACATCCTTCAGATATCTAAAGCTCATAGCAATCTCTCCAAAATTTGGATTTTTAGAAATAATTCATACTAGTAAGTCAAACATAAAATGAATCAAGAATAAAATCTCCTCATGCTGTCTCTTGCTTCAAAATATCTTTATATGCCATCCCTGGTAAATTGATAGTTCACATCTAAATTCGAACATATTGCTTTCCAGGGCATTTAGATGGTTTAGACGCAGAATATTCCATTAGTTTTCCTTGAAGCAGTTGATTAAAATAACCTCCTTAATTCTTTGAGAGATTATATGATTTTTATAGACTTTGTATTTAAGCCCTTTAATTTAACCTTTCATTTTTATATAAAACTCAAAAATTACTTCTCTAGCTTTTCATAACTTTTTCACTTAAGGTAAAATTGACCTTATATTTTAAAACCACATTTAACTAGCATTTATAGCTAATGAAATTATTTGAATAATTGCTAACTCCACAGTATATTCAAAGCTTTATTTCATTAGTCCATGAGATTTTGTCCATAATAACTTCATTAAATCATTTGAATATCAATTTGAATGAATCACATTGACATGGATAATTTTATTAGTTGTAAAATTATCTAATTTTATTACAAAATAAGTTGATGTACTTTGTAATTTTGTTTTCTATAAACAAAACAATTATGTTTTTCTTTTATAAAGTCTTTACTCGAAGAATGTGGTTTAAATCTTCCTTTTAAAGGAAAATTATTCTGATCATAATAGATATAATAATTGTGAGTGTGTGACTCCTTTGGATTCTTTGAGATCACAGAAAAAAATTAATTAACATATGTAATTTTGTGCTTTAAATGGAAGTTATAATGAATGAATCAAAGTTGAAATCTGTGGCAGATTGTCCTCAAATCCTTAATTCTATGACATAATGTTTTTGTAAGTATTTTATTTATTAAAGTTCATTCAAACATATATTTTAATTATTAATGGAACTCGTGAATAATTCTGTCCATATGTGATAAATGCCCTCTAGCAAAATGAACCACTTGCCTGACTTGACCTTTGGTCTTCCTGCTCTTCTTCTTGTTTTTAAAAATGCAGAAAGGCAGTTCTTCATTCACGTCATGTAAAGTAACCCACAAAGACTCAGATCAGGAATGTACAAATCTTCTGACCCTTGCTATCCAAGCTTGTTTTACCAAAGTTACATGGCTAGTAATAAAATAGCAGCTCCAACTCAAATCTAACTTTGAACTCTATACTTACAATCTGCCTTTTCTACCCTATACCATACTTCATCATGCATTGAATTTTTTGTTTTGTTTTGCTCAGCATCTGTAGTTATTTTATTCATGGAATATTTGCTCAATATCTTCTCTCTCTTGGGCATTATTCTAGATATTAGGGGGCCAAAATGAACAATGCATATTCTCATAGACTTTAATGCTAACAAAATCAGTACAAATCTCCCTATTCCATATATATTTCCTTAGTGTATATACTCATTCTCTCCTTCAGAACTACTAGAAAAATTGCCTGCCTATATTTTCTACTCCTTAACATCTCTCTTCATCCTACCCCAGCTCCACTAAAATCTCTAAAATGATCTATGTAAAATACAACTCTGACCATGACGTCCCTGCATACATTTCTGATGGTTTATCATAAATGCAGAGAAATTTGTAATTCACTCTACACACTCACAGAGCAGGCAGAGATGATCAGACAACTAACTGCTCTAGGGAAATGTATCCAAGAAAGTTCTATCGTGAAGGTCAAGTTAGGAGGTCATTTCAGTAATCAAGGCAAAAGTGACTTGAATCCCTTATGTATTGAATATAATAGAATAGATATCTATAAGAGACTCTGAAACAAATGAGAACTTGCAAATGATTAAATGGATGGGGGTAGAAATGTAAAAGATATGGGAAAGTTAGAATGATACCAAGATTCTGGGATTTGATTAATTCAACTGAAAAAATCTATAATACTGTTACATAATAAAGTGACAATGAGAATATGAGGTGATTTTATTTCAACTTTAAGAAGAAAATACATAATATTTTAAAATATTGGTTGGTGCTCAGGAAAGGCAGTGAGGAACTGGCCACAAAACACAATGACAGACTCATTGAAATCTTAAGGATGTTTCATCAAGAGAAATTGAACTGGAAAGAAGACGGCTAAGGACCTAACCTTCAGGAGTATATACATTTCTCTGGTAGAAAGATAGTGAAAGGTAGAAAGAAAGGAGTTAGTGAAGGAGACAAGAATGGAATAAGCCAAGAGGCAGAGGAAAAAAGCCAATAAAACGGACTGAAGTATAAATGACATTCAGGTTTTTTTAATGACATTCAGTTTTAAGGTGACAACTGTCGTCCATTGTCAAATGCTATAAATAATACTCAAAAAATTTTGGATTTTGAGACCTTTAAAAACCAGTTTCAGTGATTATAGAGACAAAGATCAGAATCCAAGTATTTAAGTGTAAAATATTATGTGGATTTGGTTTTGGACATAATATAAATGAGAATGTTTAACAGTTTTACCTGACATGGCATGACAGCGTGACATGGTAGTATTTGGTGGTAGAAAAAAGGGAGTCTGTGTAGAAGATTCTGAAAATACAAAATAGGGTCTAATTACTGAAATGAATTTCTCCTTTCCAAGTAAGGTATAGGTATTCTCTAGATTTTAATCTCCTTCCAGGGAAATATTCTGCCATATAGAAGATACTAAGTGCTGTAAATACTATGTTAAGTAGAACAAAATTCAGGGTTTAGACTCTCACTCTTTGACTAACAAACTTAAATTAACTAAAGGATCTTAAAACCAGACTGAGAAATACACAATTTCGAGAAATATTTTTCTGATCCTTTCAACATGAATTCTCATTCAATATCCTCAAAAATCTTGATTTTTCCCCCAAAACATACAACTATTATCTCAAGAGAATTATAAACCACTTTACTCTTCTCATAATTTTATAACACCTAGTGGAAGAATCACATGATGATTAGTTTGGCTGATATTTTTCTCCAAAGAATGAAAAAGAGGAACTGAGAGAATAACTCCTAATCACTACCAACTAATTAGCTGTGTATAGCTGAGAAGGGCCTCAGCACCTGTGAAGTCATGGCCCCAGTTTCTATGTGAGCTTTCTGCAGCATTTTTTTTCTTTTTGTTTCTATTTTTGTTGTTGCTTTTTGTTTGTTTTGTTTTCAATCAAATTTAGTACTTAAGGCAAATTCTGTGAGTGCACATTGGTTTTCTAAATCCTTTTATAAGTCCTAATTATAAATCCTAATAAGTCTTCGTGTGTATCTGAAACAGGAGCTTTTTAATAAAAGTCCTCTTCAATTTAGCGCAATGGAGACTTGTTCACACTGTAAATGGTATTGCATGAGTCTGAGTAGAAGGTTCAGATTAAAATGCTTATCATCTTTCATAGCTTTGTTTGGGATATCCTCAGACATTGTCCATTTAATCTAGTTTATAAATTAGATGAGATACTCTATCTAATTTATGGTGCTTATACTCTAAGTTTAAACTAAATTGGGACCAGAATAACTTCTCTGTGCCAAGGTTACGTTCTATCCACTTGATAGGACTTAAGTGGCAAGTATGGAGTTTACTGGGGCATTACGTGATTAAGCTTGACTGTATGGACACAGATGTATATAGATAAAAGGTTACTATTTATCTTTTCCTCTTTTCCTCTACCCAAGGAATACTAATATTATCCGCTGGTCCCTAAAACATTTAAAGTCTTCTAATGCATTCTAGAATAAAGTATAAACTCCTACAAATGGTCTCAAAGCTATTTATTATTTACATTCTGTCTGTTTTTCCAGTTTTCTGTTACTCAAGCTATAGTGAACTATACACTGTCTTAAGATCATTTCATTCTTATTTATATCTGTATATATGACAGTCTATTTGCCTGCTGAGCTACCATTTAACAACTAACCTCCCCCCCCAACCTTCTTTCTGTCTCTGTGTCTCTCTCTATATGTATGTGTATACATACAGATGATATAGATAGATATATAGATACAGATATAGATATAGATTAGATATAGATATAGATATATATATATGTATATGTATATATAGAGAGAGTATAATATAAAATATTACATATATATATACATATAATCTCACATGGTCTTTATTATATTTGTTTCTTGTTATATTGAAGTACAAGTATTTATGAAAACTACCTTGGTTCCCAAGAGCCATTCTGAACTTAAGCATACCACTGACTCTACAAGATTGTGAATTCACTGAAGACATATTTTATATATCATTTATCTATTAATTTACTTTAGTTTAATACCCAACCTCTAACATGCACGGTCATAGCCAACACTCAGTGAATACTTGCAGAATGAGTAAGGGAATAAATGAATATCCTCCAGTACCACAGTGACCACTACCCTCAAAAAGAACTCCCTTCTGACACCTATGAGAAAAATGATTCCTTAAGAGGTGTATACACAGTCCTCTCTAATAAGCATAACAGCAAATCAAAATAAGTAATACAATTTTTTCAGAAATATTTTATAAATTATAAAGCTCCATAAACCCAACAGTTATATTATTAGTAAATGGACATTAATACCTATAATGGTATTTGTGGATATAATTAATATTGATGTCATAACAGGTGTTAATATCCAGTTTAAATTTAGTTATATCTTTACATATTATTTTGTATACTATTGGTAATATCTTCCATATTGTAATAGATGCCTAAGGCAAACTAAGATATTCCAAGAAAATATTAAAAAGTAACATTTTTATAAAAGTATTTTTAGTTTTTGAAATGCTTATTTATTTTTGAGAGAGAGAGAGAGAAAGAGAGAGAACATGAGCAGGGGAGGGGCAGAGACAGAGGGAAACAGAAAATCTCAAGCAGACTTTGCACTGTCAGCACAGAGCCCGATGCAAGGCTTGAACTCAGGAAACATGAGGTCATGACCTGAGCTGAAATCCAGTCAGACACTTAACGGACTTAGTCACCCCGGCATCTCTATAAAAGAAATTTTAGATGTGTCCTTGACTGCAGACAAAAGAAAGCTCTCTAAGTTTACTTTTTAAAAGTGATTCTAGAATTGTAGCAACATCTCTCTATTGATCCCATTAGCAATGAATATTCATTTCATATCCTATTCCTATTCATTTCATAGCTTAATTGGGTTGTAAACTTAAGAGTCAGGACATAGTGATAGAATTTGTCAAACTAAGAAACAAAATTTGCTCTCAACTTCTTTAAGAATGTATATATAAATGTTATTTTATTTTAGTTGTCAACATTAGAGTGTCTACCCAGTGCCACTTCCATAATTCATGTCAAAAGATCCAGAAATAATATTTAATACAATTTATTGCTTAATATTCAATATAATTAATATTTTTAAAATCTTGAAAAGAAATAAAAAGGTTTAACCCTCAATTCTTAATAGGTAGATGAATTTAGAGAATTGTCTTCCATAAATAGTTAACAGGAAATTAGACAATATTTTGAAAGGATCACATCTGTCATGAGAATATAACCAAAAGTATGTCTGTAAATTGTCAGTAAGAATATTCATGTTATTTTGTATTTTAGAGAATTTTCCCAGTTTTTTTCTTAAAATATTTTCAATATTTTTTATCTTAGTTGATTCACTCACTATGAGATTAAGAAAAGCAAGGCTATCTTTGTTCATAAAATAAACACTGTAATGAAAGTATATCAATTTGTACAATCAATTTATTTTAAATGTTAGATACTTATATAGTATTTATATTTAATGATATAAACATTAACAGTATATAATGAAAATGCTAACAATAAATGCTAAGATTTATTAAGTGATTATTATGTGCCAGAAACTGGAGTAAACTTTTTGAATATAATTTTATATTCAATTACAAAGAAAAAAATGCCATAACTTATCATTATCCACATTTAAACATATTGAAATTTAGGAAACTGTCTGAGGGAGGGAGCTCACTTGTCCAACAGACATAGTTAACAAAATGTGAAAGTGAAATTCAGGTCTTATTCTAATTCTAGATCCAGATTTCTTAATAATATTTTTGCAGAGTTTCTTCATATGATATCCCATTAAACCACCCAAACAATCCTGAAGGTGGCTGAATGGTCTCATAGACACTCTGAGATCAGAAACTTGCAGTGATAAGGGTCTTATATTCTACTTGTGGCTGCACAGCTGATTAAAGACTTGAATTTAACCTATGTAAAATATATGATGTTCTTACATTCTTATCATTCTTGCTTTTTACTTATACTTCAGTATAGTCACACAGACTACTTTTTGGTCTGTTTTATCTCAGGGGGCTTATCTATTCAGAATGGTTATGCCAATACAGCGCTACACAGAGAGCACACATGCTAACTGCTTCACTCTAATGCTACTTTTTGCAATAAATCTAATGATGCATAATTTCATATTATGTTGAGAACTTCTTATTGGTTTTTATTAATATGCAGGTGAAACTCAAAATAGCCCTAATTAGAAAAGAGGTAAAATGAATAGAATTCAGACAATTTGACTGACTATCAATACCGGGTCAAACTCCATTAAGGAGATACACAGCTAATGGTTGTCTCAGTAATGTCTTTATTATCCAAAATAAGCTCCATTCAGTCTGTTGCAGTTGTACTCACTTTATAATAAGCCTAACCTTATGGGGTGCCTGGGTGACTCAGCCAGTTAAGCATCAGACTCTTGATTTTGGCTTAAGTCATGATCTCAGGGCTGGTGAGATCAAGCCCTATGTTGGGCTCTGTGCTAACAGTGAGGAGCCTGCTCGGGATCAGGATTCCCTCTTTCCCCCTTTCTCTGTCTCTCTTCTGTTCTCTCTCTCAAAATAAATATATATATATATATATATATATATATATATATATATATATATATATATTTTTTTTTTTTTTTTAATTAAAAAAAAGAATGGCTAACCTTGGAAATTAAGGATATCTGGTTGGTCTATCTGTTTTTCTTTTTCCTCTCTTGGAAATTGTACTGGTCCTTGGGAAAGAAAGGTAGGCAGCCCCCGCCTCCTGCCAGAGTTCCCGGTAGCTCTCACTGCTTCCAGATTCATTCATAGGCTGGTTCTGTGTGGGGGAAGAAGCTAGGAAGTCCTTGAGCTTGGACAGGCAACAAGGCAAACCACTAGGCTGAGAGCAGGTGTAAGGAACCCAGGCAGCAGGCAGCAGGGGCCAGGACCTGATGAAGCAGCAACAAGCAAAGGAGATCTGGTTGCCCAGGATGAAGGCCTGGTTCTCAGACAACAGTACCTTCACATCCTCCTTCTTACATGTCTCCTTGTTGATATAGATGAGGATGAGGTATTTGCAATGAAGATCCTCCATGCCATCATTCACCACATCCACCAGGGCCACCTCCCGCTGGTCCTTCCCATAAAGGCCAAGGGAGAGGCCCAGATGTGGCAGAATGGCAGGTAAGGTCTCCATCCTGGAACCTGGGAAGCTGCTAATAGAGATAGGAGTCCTTGAGTGAGCCCTGCAGCCAGATCTTCTTGGTAACCACCTCCTCCTAACAGCTCTACCCCTGGTCAGCCAGCAGCATGGGAATGGCCTCACAGTGCCCTTAAACAGGGAAGTAGACGATGTCGGGCAACGGCAGCAGGGGCAGCATAGTGGTGGCAGAGCCCATTTAGCCTACTTTGGTTCAAACTCTTTTGTAGCACCTAAATTTATAGCTACGGTTACTGTTGTGGACATAAACCATAATCAGTTGAAAAGCTAGTAGTTATGAGTATTTTTCTACTTTCAAAATTAATGGAAACAAGCTCTAACTGTGGTCCAAATTTTACTATTTGAGTTTTTATATTTTGGAAATACTAGTAATATAAAATTTGTGGATATTAATCTAATTCCATTGGGTTCATTTTTTTCCTAACAGAATCTGGATGGCATAATAAATATGGATGAGGCTAAATGAGTATTTATATATAAAACATAAAAATTAACTGTCAACATAATCTTGTTTACTTTTACAACTCTGGCACCTCTGCATCATTTTGAATATAAGATTTTCTTAGATCTTATTAAACACATTTATGTATTACTAGCTAAGGAAAAATAAAATATTTTAATACATATATTTTACATTGTCTTTCTGAACTAGAAATGCTTGTCCTTACCTAGGGTCCATTAAAACTCTTCAACCACAAAATGATATCCTTTATCTTTACTTATAACAGATTCCAACCCCACCCCACTGGCCTCTGCCATGGAGACAAAATATCATCTTCCTATAAAACTATAAAATAGAATTGCTTTTCTTTATTCATAGATTATGTAGGACTATTTCATTCCTAAAATTTATAACCTTATACAGAGTGGAAAAAAAGAACAAAAAACCCCGTCATTTACATTTAACACAATTCTGTATTAAAATTTAACTTTCATAATTATCTCTTTCTTTTAAAATGGATTTAAAATATATTTCATTATTTATTTTAGAAAATAATTATTGATTATAAATCATATATAACTTTTCAAGTTGGTAGTCACTAGTAAATGACAATAATAGGAAAACCACAAGGCCAGACAGATGATTAAAATGATTAGCTTTAAAAGGATCTTAGAGAAAAGCAGCTCACCAGACTTTCCACTTTTTCACAAATATAATAGCTTGTTAGAGAAATTTCCACCTCCTAAAACCTCATTTAATAAATGAGCTGGCTTTTCTCAATTGCATAATAAAGGCATATAACCAGATGATTCAATTTACCTTAATGATGATAAATTCTAAAGGTTGATGTGCAGGTGTGTGTGTGTGTGTGTATCATGTGTGTTTGGTTAAGAAATGTCTTTGCTTATGCTAAAAAGACTGAATACTTAATCTAGGCTATAAACTTGTGCTCCTTTATTATAAAATATTAATTCTAATAAAAATTAGAAATTCACATTAGCATAAGAAAGGAAATTGAGAGTTAGCATAGCTTGGGACCCTTTGATGTGTTTGAGATAATATATCTATCCTATTTATGACTTCTCTCAAGTGAAGGGTAAAGTAGAAAATAGATCAGTTGCTTTTTTTTCCATCAAAGTGGAGCCTAACACAATGAGAGAGAGAGGAAAACACAGACATTTTTCCTTTATTTAGAAGAACTAAATCAATGAGAGCAGTTACAGAGTAGAAGGTAAAGAAACTGAGTAGTATATCATGGAAAACAATGGAGGATAGATTTTCCAGTACAAGGTTTGCCAACCACTTCAAATGCATTCACTTTATTTATAGGTAATAAGGGTAAGGAAACTGTATTTGTCAATAAAGACAGCAGTGTTGAATATAAAGACAGTACTTCCATTAGAAGAATAAGGTAGAAGTTAGCATACAGCATATCAAGCATAATGTAAGAAATTGGAAAAACAAAACACAACATTTGTTTCTTTGAAAGTTAGGCAGTAGATGGACAGTGGAATTTAAATAACAAGTTAAGAAAGCCACACATCGTAAACATTATATTCTATTGAAAACAATAATTTAAAATGCTTTTTGCCCTTCAACAGTAAAATTCATGGGTGTTCTAGCTCCATCTTTCTCCCCATTGTACACTCAATTAATTTTTAACAATATTGAGGTCTCCTGAGCATACAATGCTCAGTGTCAGCATTATATAGAATATAAGTCATACAATGCTCAGTGTCAGCATTATATAGAATATAAGTCCTTCCTTGAATTATACTCACATGTAAATGGCAAAATTTACAAAATATTAACCTTCATCCCATTTGAAGCTTATAAGAATCTCTAACCATCCAATATTGTGCCTTTGCAGAGAGCTGCAGTAGAAATATTGACTTTGATTTGATTTACCCATTGCCTGAGGATATGACCTACAATCCCTAAATCAACATTTTCTTTGATATGATGCTCAAATATCTTAAAAGTACTTCATTCCTAGATTAGTAGTTCACATATGAGGCTCAACAGCTTGAGAGAAGTTACTTTTATGCAGCACATTCTTTAATGTCTTTCCTCCCCAGTACTCCACAACATATAAAAATATGTTTTCTTTGTTTCTGTTTGTAATCCTGTTTTTACTCTGTATAGATATTCCCAAGTTTTGGGCAACTCCCTCTTTCTCTCATTCTCTCTCTCTCTCTCTCTCCCCCTTCTATAAACTACCTCAAACACTGTCTCAGTTTTCAACTATTAGCTTTATGGAGTATAAATTCATATCTCCTAGATCCATTTCTTTGTTTCTGACTCTATTTCTAATAGCTACTGCCATTCTACCTGTTGAAAATCTCCTTCAGCACCACAATTTCAATTCATATTCTTGACATAATAATTTGCCAGGCTTCTGAACTTCTCTTTTGTAAGTTGTGTCAATGATATCAGACTAGAAAACTTGGGAACATCACTGTTTGCCTGTCTTCATTATCTTTTAATACTCTCCATATCCAACCAATTTCCCAATAATTTTCACATGTCCATCCTTTCCTTACCAAAGTGCAACAGCCCCAGTTGAAGTCCTTAATGTACCTTCTATCTGGACTATTGTGATAGCTTTGTGAATGGTTTGATCATCACCCTTTGTTTTCTGATATGTTAGTTCTTATCAAGACCTCCCTCTGCTTAAAAGCTATCATGCTCCACTGAGTATTAACACAAATTAAGAAATTCCACATCTGGACTCAACCAACCTTTCCAGATATCATTTTCCACTTTTTAAAAAATTTTTCTAAAGTTTATTTATTTTTGAGAGAGAGAGAGAGAGAGAGAGAGACAGAGTGCGAGCATGGGAGGGGCAGAGAGAGAGAGGGAGACGCAGAATCTGAAGCAGGCTCCAGGCTCTGAGCTGTCAGCACAGAGCCCGATGCGGGGCTTGAACTCACAAACTGTGAGATCATGACCTGAGCTGAAGTTGGACACTTAACCGACTGAGCCACCCAGGAGCCCCTACCATCTCCCACTTTTGATGCACATTTATTTTTTTACTGCAGTTAATTTGCAATATCCCCTCTTCTCTCTTCCTCATACAGATATACGGACCTGTAGTACCTTCTTATTTCTATAGCTATTGACATCCCACTTCTCCCTTGTTATAAACTGCATGCCCTGTTTTCCATTAAATTTTTTCTTGATTTTCTCCAGAATCCTGAGACCTCTCTATAATGACAAATATTTTTAAAGTTTATTTATTTTGAGAGGTGGAAAGAGAGAGAGAATTCAAGCAGGGGAGGGGCATAAAGAGAAAGAGAGTAAGAAAGAGAGAGAGAATCCCAAGCAGGCTCCACACTGCCAGTGCAGAGCCCAGTGCGGGGCTTGAACTCACAAACTTCAAGATCATGACCTAAGCCAAAATCAAAAGTTGGTCACTTAACTGACAGAGACACCCAGGTGCCCCTGCAATGAGAAATTTTTTAAACTCTTGTTTATGTAACTTAAAGCCCAAAACTCTGGACTCAAATACAGTCTCCCAGTAGGAAAATTTAGGGCAATTTAAAGATTGCTTTATTTTAATTTTAATATTAATATTATTAATATTCAGGACTATAGTTATTTACATATAGTTTTGTTTCTTTTACCAAAGAAATCTATACTTCTACTATTTATTGAACACTTACAATCAAGTAGATACTATCACAGGATAGTATCTGTTATTATTCCTGCTTTTTTTGTCTTCTCTTCTGGCCTGTGATTCTCTGCTATCTTCCTACATGTTTTGGTACCTAATAGTCCATTTTAGCCCTCTTCTGACCTCATTCTGTGCACACTTCTTGAATGATATTATTACTTTTGGGTCCCATCTGGTACTATACATCAGCCCTATATATTCTTTCCTTGATGTACAAAGCCACCTGCCCCACAAGGTCTTGTTAAGAGCCTTGTTGATGGGAATTCTCATTCCCTGTATCTTCCCAAGTCTCCCTATTTGTCTTCATCACGTCTCAGCCACAAAGTCAATTTTTTCAAAGACACCTGCCCTGAACTCCCTAATTAATTTCAAAATTTATTTTCTTTTAATGTATATCATAATGAAACTTTTATCACAAAGTTTTCAGGAACTGGATCTGCTAATATATCATCACACTAGTGATAAAAGACAATAGATTATTTTCTATTATAATACAATGATTCACATATAAACATATGAAAAAGTACAATCTTCTCTTTAAACAGAGTCATAGACCACAATTATTGTTTGCCTCCACTAACAGACATAAACACTTCAAATATTTGTGAACCTTTAAATGTAAATACAATATAATCATTTCATATAATAAACATGTTTTAAGTTAATAAATGAATATCAATTATAGAAAGAGGAATTAGTTGCCTCTGCCTTGATCTATATAACAACATTAACAAAACACCTATTTTATGCCAGCTATTGTAGTAAGTGTCTTCCATCTCTGTCTTGAGAACTTTTATTTCTGTGAGGTGTGCTGCAAATGCCACCTTCATTTTTTAATACCCTCTGTGTATCCTCCTCCCCTCTATGCTTCAGTAGCATATTATACATTGCTATATTGTTCCAGTTTTCATATAACCTAATTACTATATGTCTTCATTATAAAAATATTAGTGCCTTAAAGTTCAGTTTAAAATCTTTGAATCCTTAAGAATAAAGAGTTCTCACTGGGACATAACAAATGTGTATTAGATTAACAAAAGAGTGCCAGATACCAGAAAAATAATTCAAATAACATTTCTCTGTATTTATGGGATATACGTATTATGAAAATTATAATAATATATCCTCCAATCAAATTAATTCATCTAAGCAGAATATTTATGGAGAAAATATTTATGACTTATAAGTTTATAAATTTAATATTTCTATATCAAGATGAATATAATCTGATACAAAATAATTGAGAAATAATTTATGTATATAATTTCATATAAGGAATTGGGAAAACATGTATTTAAAGTAATCTAAATAATCATTTATAATAAAGCAGAAATATCACAGTTTTTAGATAAAAACAGCTAAGATAAATTATACTTATCTCATAATTACCAAAAACCTTCTTTCCAAAATATAAAATAAGAATTATTTGCCTAAGCCACCTGGAAGTCTTTTACAGCCCATTAATTAATAGTAATGTGTGATTTGTTTAGTTTATTACATTTTCCACAACTCATTAAATCTGGGCTTATATGTAGTTGTAGGCTGCTTTGGTTTCACTTGTTTTAATTACTTTTTGATGATTTAAGAACAATAGCCATATGGATTCATGATTTTTTTTTTCTTTCCCTGCATCACACCATGGTGGTGGTATTGCTTTTCCTAATTCTATATATTTTAAAATGCAACGGTCCTTCTTGAGAATGCTACTGGTTTTTATATTATACTGCCACAGTTCAGTAATTTCACAGCCTCCACAGATGTGTCAAGCTAGGTACTCTAGCTTCTGGAATGTTCTGATGATGTAATTTGTAATAAGAAACAATGTGATCTCACACACTATTTGGGTGGTTTTCAAGTGGCTTGTCAGGAGTGGTCTTGCTCTGGAAGTGCACTTCTGAGTATAGAAAACGAATAAACTCTCCTTTCTTCATGCACTTAAAAACTGAGGGAATGACGCAGCTGAACAATTTCCTTGGCACATTTTATGAGTACAGAAGTACTGGTTCCTTCTCTTGCATTATTAGTATTTGCTCCATTTAAAATAAAAGCTTATCTTTTAATAATTACCTACATTATGCTTAGTACAGTATTAGGTACTTGAAACAATTTTAATTCTCAGTATGAATTTGCAGGAAAACCATTTTTATTATAGTTTGCTGCTGAGAAAACTGAGGCCCAAAGAAGTTGAAGTTCTTACTCATGGTTTCTTTAAAATCTTTCCCAAACTCAGGATGCCTACCATCCCTGGTGGAGTTAAGTTTCTTGGATACTTGGTGCTAATGCATGCATTTTGTGCCTTCTAGCCACTGGACACCATCATCAGAACTGAGATTTGGGAACTAGGGCTAAAATGAGTTGAGTAAGTTTCTACTGTTATGTGAATTAGAGTCAGGGCTATTAATTTACTGCAGTGGCCATTTGTTGAGGAAATCTCACAGGGAGCTGGATCCTGCTGGGTTCAGCCTATGGGTATTAAGGCCAGGTTATAGTTCAGCTCCTTTGGCTCCTCTCCCCTGTGGTCATGTCTTTTCCCCTAAAGGCAAATGGTACTACAGTATTTATCAACCCATATTACGACTTCCTGTATCATCTGTAGAAAGAAATATGGTTCCCTGGGGAACGGAGATTTATAGGCCACTGGGAATTGTGTAGATATTTGGGGACTTATATAATTTTGGTGACTACAACCTACATGAGGTAAATGCGACATGGAATATATTGTATAAGGCTCCAATCCCAAAGGGCATACAGATACTTAGAAATAAACCTAGGATTCCAACACTGATCTAGCTGATTCTAAAGCTTGTGTGTTTCCAACTTATTCTTTTTTAAAAAAAGTGCAATAAACATATTACTTCTTGTAGTCAGGATCACTGTTTTCTAGATTCAAGAACTATAAAAAGAGACTGTTCTCTTATCTTTCCCACCCTTAAAACACACATACTCTCTCTCTCTCTCTTTCTCTCTCTCTCTCAGCATGACAAGGAATCAGCATAAATGTGGTGTTTTAAATACACATGCATTTATTGAGTACCTTTTATATGCCAGTACCATGCTGGTTGTTATTGCAAAAGACTGGTCTAAAAGTTGTCTTTTGCTGCTGTGACAAATGACCACAAATGTAGTGGCTTAAGCAGTGCACCTTTATTATCTTACAGTCCTGCAGGATAGTTCAACATGGGTCTCATTGAGGTAAAACCAAGGTTGAGCGGGTCTGCATTCCTTTCTAGAAGTCCTAAGGACCAATCCGTTACCCTCCCCCCTACCCTGTCTCTAGAAGCCACCCAAATTTCTTGCTTTATGACCCCTTTTCTCCATCTTCAAAGCCACAGCATAATATCACTCTGACTGCTTCCATCATCACATCTGATTCTCTTTTTCTGACTCTCTATTTTTAAGAACCCTTTTGGTTACACCTGAATAATCCAGGAGAATCTGCTTATGTTAAGATCAGCTGATTAGCAGCCTTGATTACAGGAACAACTGTAATTCCCCTTTTTCCTGTTACCTAATATATTCACAAATTCCAAGATTCAGACATGGACAATTTTGGGAGAATGTTATTCGCTCATCATACAGAGAAGGAGAAAACCACTCAAGATGTACCAGACATGGTATATAAGAGATAACACACAATAAATGTACCTAAAACAAAAGAATCATGTAAGAAAATATGTAATTATAACAATTATAATCATATCTAAAATCAACATTTATTGAAAATTTATTATGTACCAGGCAGTGTGCTCAGTGTTTTTTTTATAATTGTCTACATTTTCAAAACAACTTTTAAAGGTAAGAAGCCCTAATCCTATTTTGATAAACAGGCTTAAACTTGCCCAGGTTCTCCTAGCTAATAAGTATGGAAATGGAATTTAAAGTCAGGTCTCTGATTTCAAAATCTATGCTCCAGTTTGTGGAATATTCATAGATTGAACAGGATTTAGAACAAGATGATTCCAAGTTAGTGCACAGCACTGAAAAGTGCAGTTACTATGTAGTTTGCAGCAAAACAATAAGGAGACATAAAAGGGATGGAGACAAACTGTCTATCACAGTAGATGGCAAGCTGCATAATGTGAAGTGGGGAAGATGAACTGTAGTGGGGCCCATAAGGTTTGTACTGAGGAGTTGGGTAGGTAAATATTGAGAGGAAAAATGAGGCAGATTTTGGCTGGTCTGTAATCTCTTGAGTCTGTGCTTAAATGGATTAACAAGAGCGACACCTACAGTTTTTAAATAAGCTGGAGAATTGATGAAATTCTCTTTTAGGGACACCAGTCTGAGCGAAATGAAGGACGATTGGAAAAAAAAAAATAGATTAAAACACACAAACAGGCAATTGCAGTGATTTCAACATCAGATGACATTGGACTTTCAGAGAGTGGGTCCAGTGACCAATAATTGACCTACAATATCCTCTTATTGACCACCACTTGTTCCATTGACCTATATGACATCTCAAAATTAGTATTTTGAAAACTTCTTTTACCTCAAAAAAAAAACAAAACAAGTTTTAGGGAAATTTAAGAGGTTAATTTTCTCCATACTTTTCTGGGTGTAGGACGTAAAGTGTTCATAAAATATTTTTACAAATATTTTCATATCTGGACCTGTCAATTCAGTAAGGCATAGTTTCATACATGTTATTGAGAAGAAATAGACTCTGAGAAATGGCGATTTGTCAAAATCCACTGATTATTTCAATCCAGAACTTACTGTAAAGACTTTGCCTTTTACTTCTATAGATGTTGTATTATAGATAAATACAAATAAAATTTAAAATATTTAACATATGTTACATGAAATAATATCCTGAGTTTTATTTCTTTCTTATGAAATTGGCATAATATTAAACTTCAAATCTTTAAAAATGTTCTAATGTTTATTTATTTTTGAAAGAGAGAGAAAGACAGAGACAGAAAGAGAGAAAAGGTGAGGGGCAAAGAGAAAGAGAGACATAGAATCCAAAGCAGGCTCCAGGATCTGAGCTGTCAGCACAGAGCCCAGTGCGGGGCTCAAACCCACAAACCATGAGATCATGACCTGAGCCAAAGTTGGACACTTAACCAACTGAGCCACCCAGTCACCCCAAAGTTTAATTCTTTAAATAAGAACTCTAGCAAGCATTAAAATGACCTCTTCAACTACTTCCTAAATCTCCTTTCCATTTGCTAAATTTTCTATCTTATTCCCTTCCTTAGAACAACATTCATTATAAATACATGGCTAAAATCCACTCATTTCTTCAAACTACACACCAGGAAACAGGATCACCAGCTGCAACTTTCTGACAAGGCAAAATGTGAGGAATTGGTAATATGCAATCAAGTGATCTGGATAGTGCAGAATGTAGTATATACTATGACAGGCTGATTTTCATAGACTTTATCTCTATTCAGTTTGCTTCTGCATTCCAGGTATTAAATCTGGATCTATATGGCAAAGATGATTAGAAAAGGGTAACTACTCCCTTAGGGATCTATTTTAAAATGTCACAATTAATATTTTCCAGAAAGTTTCAAGCAATTTCAGCCTCCTAGTTACTGCACGGTATTGAGCAGCACTGTTAGCTTCAGGACGCTCTCTGGAAGTGGAAATGCAGATTTATCTTTGCCCCCTGCCATGCCACCTAATTGGAAGGCACCACTCTCAGTGGTAGACACACTAGTACGTGATTTTGCCGGTGGAACTGGGAATAGTATAATAAATGGCTTTGTGATTGGGGATGTATGCTGTGCCTATATTTGGAAGGAGGAAAAAGTTTAATTGCTCTCTAAATAAATTTGATTGCACAAATGTAGCAAGAAGTAGAGAAGTGGTATGTTTTTTTCAACCGACAGCAAAAAGTATAATAATTTAACCTCCAAGTTTATAATTCAACCATAAGAGGTAATCGTGTCCAGGGTAAAAACAATGATTTCCAAACTACAATGTCACCCCACCCTTCCATTCCTTACCCCTCACCTCCAGCCAGAGTCTTAAATATGTATTTGACAACAATCATGAAATCTGTATAGCAGATCAGAAACTCTTCTGTTAGAGTTTGGGTACTATTACTGTAATTTGTATGTTTTAAATCTTAATGAGACGTGATAAAATATGACTAAACGTAAAAGAATAACACTTGTGCACAATGGCAAAATCAGAAATATATTTATTATTACTGTGTAAGCAAACCAAACTAGTAATTTCCATCACTAAGTTTAGTCAGAAGTAAACATTCTACCATGAAGAATTTAAATATAGATCCTTGGGCTAGAAAATTGAATTTACATTTCAGATGGTATTTTTCCTCCAGATTTTCTTCATAATTACAGACAAATTGAGAGCTGCCTTTGGGGGGTAAAATGAAAGGCAATAAATCCACTGAAACGTTCCTTGTATTTACCCTCCTTATTAGTATGGAAAGAGGAGTGACTTATGTGTTAACTGCATATACCCTTAGAAGAAATTCAATAACCGTATTGTATTTGACAAGTTTTTATCTGCTCTCAAACTTTAAAGTGTCACAGTAAGAACATAGAAATTGGAAGTGAATATATTTGCAATAATTCTGTACGTTCTTCATGGCCAAATGCATTCCTTCTTTTAGGCCTAACTAATTGTAGTTAGAACCAGTCTGGATTGCCTTTAAAACATGGGAACAGATGGGGCGCCTGGGTGGCTCAGTCGGTTAAGCGTCCGACTTCGGCTCAGGTCACGATCTCACGGTATGTGAGTTCGAGCCCCACGTCGGGCTCTGTGCTGACTGCTCAGAGCCTGGAGCCTGTTTCAGATTCTGTGTCTCCCTCTCTCTCTGACCCTCCCCCGTTCATGCTCTGTCTCTCTCTGTCTCAAAAATAAATAAACGTTAAAAAAAAAAAAAAAAAAAAAAAAAAAAAAAAACAAACATGGGAACAGAGAGTAATATTTAATTTCTTTACAACTAGAAATTTACTAATAATAGGGTCAAAGCAATCTTAAAATTATTGAGTTTAAGAAACTATCAAAGGATTTAACAATTATATGCCATTAATACTGAACCCTTGAGAACAGAACTAAGCAAATATACTCTGTAAACTCTAGTTAACAGAATCAAGTTCTTGAAGAAGATATGAGTACAAAGGAGAATAGTTTTCAGTTTTATAGAACATTGTCAGCTTACTAAATTTTAACTAGTATTGGATTTTAAATATCAGAACTCTACAATTCCTTAATGACATTGATTAAAGTATGGACTCTGGTTAATATAATGAGTATTCAGAATATTTTAATATTAGCCACCCCAGATCTAGATTGCTTAAATTATATATAATTACTGGTCTTAATTTCTGGCTATTAATTTAGAAAAAAAGAATTTCTTTTTTTAAAATTGACTATCAGCCTGGTGTTAAGAGCTGGAACTCAGATCCTGATGATAACAAATGGAGAGATGTTTCTGTTACAGCTACAATTACCCAGCACATGCTTAATGTCAGGCATTGAGAAACACACTTTACATACATTTATGGTTTATAAAACAAAACAAAACAAAAAAAGGACATATATATAAAGTTGAAGGAAAAGGAAATATGACAAAGAATTTTGTGGATTCATTGCCTCCCCCCGGCCTTTTTTTCCAGCAATGGCTTTTGTCCACAAATGTAAAAACAACAACATCAAAGTCAGAACAAAATCCAATTGAAGTGGAGTTGTTTTTCTCATCAAGAGGTTTATGTTTAAATATTTGATATTTACTTCCACTGGTTCTTATTATTAGTTTGTTTGGCTTACATAATAACAGATATATTTCTGATTTGGCCATGATGTATAAGTATTATTATTCTTTATATATTTAAATATAAATATAATGTCACTACAAAAGATGGTAGGTTAATATTATTAAATAAATTAATATGTAATTCACATAACTAAAGAATGAATCATAGTATTTAGAGACAAATAAAGTTGAAACTATGATTACGCACAATAGGGCAATTTAAAACAAATTGTAAAGGACACGCTCATAAGTACTATCTTCTTTTATTTCTCATTAGCCCATCATCTGCACAGTGACAAAAGTTATGTTTTCAAATGCACCAAAGTATTTTGTTATCTCCAAAGTCTCCTTTCATCTTTTAGCAAGTGATTTTAGTGTTTACCAATAAAACTTCTGATATCCAAATACACTATGGATTGAAAACATAACTCGAAATTTAGCTTTTGCTTCTTGGCTTTAATTCAAATACGTTTGGTAAAGAAGTTCATCCATCTGAATTATTTTTTTATTTCCAATAAAATTACTAGAGTATGTGTTTGACTTATAAATTTCTATTCTGATTCTGAAGGCACGGTATTTAATAAAAATACATAAAACAAACAGCTATGAACTGTAATATTAAAATGTTAAGCACCTATTTGAAAGGCAATTTCTAGCTTCATGCCCTAAGGACAGTTGAGTTTGCTAAACAAGTATAAATAAAATATATCACATTTGAAGATACCTTACAGAAGAAAACAAAACAAAACAAAACAAAGTCCTGCCCTTCAGTTCTCTAAAGATTGAATCTGTACATTATTATCAGTAGATTTTATGTACTAACATGGGCCAGTTTCTCAAAACATTCGACTTAAAGATTTATCTCTACTGTTATGTCTATCATATGGCCCTTAACACTCTCCCCGTTTAAAAATTACTGCATATTTGAGATTAAATACTTTCATAAAAATCCTAAAAAATGAGACTAATTACATGTAACAAATGATATACTAATGAACAATGTAGCCAAGCTTAATAGCATATTTTGATAATAGGCCATGTCAATTTGATGTTTTGTTTTATGTTTAAACATATACTCTATAATACAGGCCCCAAAACACCTAAAAACTTTATAACAATGAGCTATTATAAAGTAAATATCTCTGTAACTGTAAATATCTCACCCAGAATAAGAACTAGAACCTTGTCAGTGATTCCAGAAACTGTGCCTCATCATAACCTCAAACCTCTCTCTACACATAAATAGCCATTACTGATAATTTAAATATTTAATCCCTTGAGTTAATTCATTTTTATCACCCATTTGATCATCCCTATAGCTTGCTTTTGAAAGTCTTTTAAAAATACGACTTTTTAATTCCCCCTTCATCCTTTTCCTTTCTTTACAACTCATCTGTTGAAAAATCTAGGTCATTTCACCTGTAGACTTTAGTATAGATTAGAAATTTCTGATAGTACATTCATTGTAGAGTTCAAAATGGTGCTGAATCTTCTGTATTTTTCACAAATTGGCAGCTGGATCCATAGGCTTGACCAGACTTAAGTGTGGCCCTTTTGAAGATGGTAGTATACTCTTTCCTCTGAAGGTAGACAATGTTTGTTAGTCCTTCTTTTGGTGATGTTAGTAGCTATTGACGGACAATGTCTACATCCATTAATATACTGGGTTTGCAAAATGAGAATATTCTAAATCTGTCATTTATATTTCATTTGTTATTTGGAACACTTCCTCCTTATCTGCTATTAGGTTACCTGGGTAGAATTCATATAGAGAAAGGAGGATAAATGCTTGATTCTTTGACTTTATTTACCAGTTTCTAAGTTAACAAGTTGTTTCTCTTTCATTCTTCGAAGATAAACAATTTTTTGATAACACAAGAAATCATGAATTTAATCATATTGATAAATTCAGCTAATTGCCATTATTATTTTTCTTGAAACTCAAATTTTCCTATTTTAGCTAGTAGAAGCCCCTTCAAGTTGGTTACTGGTATCTATCAGAATTATCCTATTGATGACCATCTAGTGTGACAAGTCAGATTTAGACTGATCATTTCTCCTAAAACTTCTGATTTTTTTTTATTGGGAAATGATATTATCAACAACACAGGTTACTAGAACTGCTTATTGGTACAGTATTCATAAGAATAAAATATCTCACAAGTAGGTCATACCAATACTTAATTATCTGAATTCAGGATTATAGTGGTTTTTATTTACCCTTTTTCAGAAAAACACCTGAATCTGCCATCTCCACATTTAGAATCCTGGTTCTTACTACCAGGGATGATATAATTAGAATATTTCTTAATTATTCATTTACTTTATCTCATATTATGCATATGAAGCTCAGAATAACAATACTATGGGCACTCAAAAATAATAACAGAATAATTTTTCTTTCCACATACTGGTTTGATTTTGGTTTGCCTAATAGATTTGTTTGAATCTAGATTTAGTCATATGCTGAAAGTTGATTATCAGAGGGCTTTCTAGATTTGGGTGAAGAAAAGTAGCAAACTATCAATTTTCTTCTATTTAATTATTTCTGAGTAATTGAAAACTCACACACTTTGTCATAGCAATTAGGAATTAAATTTTTTAATTAAAAAAATAAAAAAAAATGGCCAATGTGTGTGTAAGCAGGGTCCATGCTCTGAGCTGTCAGCACAGAGCCTGACGCAGGTCTCGAACCCAAGGACCAGAAGATCATGACCTGAGCTGAAGTCAGATGCTCAACTGACTGAGCCACCCAGGTACCCTGTGTTTCTCTTATCTCTCACATTATTTTTTTTTACATTTCAAAACACTATATCTAATACTCAACAAGTGTAATAACCCATTCCAAGTTGTCTCACTAAAGGTTGTGAACTCAGACCTATCTTTCCTGAGTACATACTTAACATATAGTAAACACACAGTACACACCTGTTGAATGAATGATTGAATGAATGAAGCAGCCTCCTCATGTATTAAATAAATGTTAAACATATTATTTTAGTTATATGTTTAACAAGCACCATTGTACAAAGACCTTGGTGTTTGCATATTTCTACACAGAAATATACAATATTTGCAAAGTGATTTTTCACCTCAAAAAAATAAATCACCAAGTTTCACATATTTTTATTTGATTTCAATTAATGTTTGTTTCCATTCCTCCAGGTTGAGCATTAGTAATGTAACACCCTCACAAAATTATGAAGAGGGGAAGACTCCATGTTGTCCCTCACTGAAAGGCAGCTAGGAAGTTTTGACATCCTTCTCTGGTTTTAATATGCACAGTTCTTATTGTCTAGCCTACCTTGTACCTTTAACTGAGCTGAGCTATCCCTATGCCATGCAGCCAATATCCGTTAAAAAAAATCTCCTGCTTTAAATTGTTTAGGGTCTCCGTTTGGAATCCCACTGCATTGGCTTGTCTTGCAGGCTTTCCTGACCTCTTATTGATACCCTCAATTCCTAACTTCTTGCTCTATCACCTAATTATGCCTTTATACCTGCGTCTGACATCTGATGATTGATTTGGTCTAATCCTGACTCCTGGTCCTCCTCAGCGATTATGCTTAGTTCATAGACTGTGGTTCTCTCCTTTGTTCCAGGCAACACTTGATCCTTATTCAGCTTCATCCTCAAGATCCCACCACACTGTACTTAAGGCTGGGGTTCCAGTTGCATTAAGGAGTGTAATGAGGAAATGGTCTGGATACATGCACTTTTTAAATTGTACTGTTATAATAAACCTGAGACATTCAACCTTCTTGAGCAGGTGACTAATTAGATGACTAATTGTTCCTCCTTGAAAGACTGTAGTTAAAAGTTAAAAATGAAATATTTTATAAACAGCATTTTATAACTTAGTAAACCCTGAATTATATATTTCAGTGCTCCTGAAACTTGCAGTCCTGCACAGGGAAGATGATTTAGTTTTATACAGAATTGATGAGGCTCAGAGACATTAGTAATTTTCCAAGATCACACAGAATTTAAGTGGAAGAATATGACTGAATCTCATCACCTTATTCTTCCACCAAGTAATAAATGTCATTATTTCATCACAAATTGTATACTAGTGACCAAACTTCTTACCTTTTATATGCCTCAGTTTCTTTTATCTTGCTAAATGATTTTCTCTGTCAAAGTAAGATAACTATGTAAATTGCTTTGAACTCCTAGGAGGTAGGGAAACCTGTAGGAGTGATAATTAGATGCCATGGTATTACAGATGTTTTTAAATAGAGTTGAAAGGTTCATGGAATAAAATTCTTCCCATATTTTCATTAATATGGATTTTTAATACCCTTTGGAAGTTAACCTGAAAAACGTTTTCCTTTTAATATAATACAAAAAGAACTTTATTCTCATTGAGTCTGAAATCCATTAGAAGAGAAAATGCTCAAGTTTCACAAAACCCAAAAGGATGTGCAATAGTTTAAATAGGCCATTTTGCCAGTGGACATATCTGTCTCTAATTTAACTTCTGATGCAGACCACACTGGGAATAAAATCTAGTGATTCAAAGTCACTGGAAATTTTGTTTGTGAATTCAGGTCCACTGGATCAACAGTATTATGCCCAAGTGGAAACTAGTTCTGCTCATTTATTGTGCCTTTTGATCTTACCAAAACCAAGTTATCTGTTTCTAAATGACAAGTAAATTGTTTTCTGTGGATTTTGCAGCATTAAAAAAAAATCTAGACACAAGGTAATTTAATATGTGCATTTATAATCAACCATTCATAATGAGTTAATTTTTATGTTTATCTTTTAATGATATTTAATATTTTTTAATGGGGACAGTGTTATTTTATCCATGTATAGCTAGGGCATTTTTCCCATAACTGAGTCTTGCTTAATTGCTTAAAATTACATGCCATACTAGTGTACAACTCTGTGCAGCTTTATACAGTACAGTATCTGCCCTTGCATTTTGGATTTTCAGTCCACCTATTTATTTATTTTTTATTATTTTAACATTTATTCATTTTTTAGAGAGAGAGACAGAGATAGAGCATGAGTGGGGAGGGAGCAGAGAGAGAGGGAGACATAGAATCAGAAGCAGGCTCCAGGCCCTGAGCTGTCAGCACATAGCCTGACGCGGGGCTCTAACTCACGGACCACGAGATCATGACCTGAGATGAAAACGGATGCTTAACTGACTGAGCCACCCAGGTACCCCAGTCCACCTATTTATTAAGTTCATCTCGGGACTATTAAATCTGTTCATATTGCTTATTGACTTTATAAATAATGTTTGTCTTTTCTGTGTCAGTAAAATGAATTTAGTTCATCATTTTCCATCAAGAGTTTCTAGACTATTCACAAAATTCTCTTCAATTTTATTACTTTGAAAGGTAGCATTCTGTGACACTACATGGTAATGGACTTCATACTGAGCAGTCTTCTCCAATGTAGACTACCTTAATCATTGCTTATTAAGAAATTTCACAAGTTCCACATCAGTTATTTTCTGTTAAATAAATGACATACATTATATACTGCACCCAAATGTAATCGCATTTAGAGTGGAAAGGAACTTTGAGGTGATTTGTTCCAACCCCCTATTTTAGAGGTAGACAAACTTAGATCTATGTAATTAAGTCTTTTCTAAGATGACAGAGCTCACTGGTGAGGCCTCTGACACTACGGTTAAATCTCCTGGCTCCTATTCTTGTCTAATTTCTTCTTTTTCTTTTTCACTACCTTTCCAATGTGTTTTGTTACAAAAGATAGATGAGCTGATTTTCTTTCATTTAGTGAAAGCTACTAATGGCATGAGGGAAAATAACCCGAAGCAGGGTGAATTATTACTATACAACTTGGTATTTTTCAAATTCTGAACAACAATGCAATATAGTGATGACTTGTATATAATAAGGGGCAGTAGGCATTTAAAAGGACAAAGAAAATGATTTAAAAAAAAGAACACTCTTAAATAAACACATTTCTGCCTTGAACCAACATTTTTGTGATTATTTAAGAAAAGACTTCCAGAAAATGCTGGTGATGATGATTTCTGATAAAGCAGTAGGAAAGAGCAGGGCCCTTAGTAAATGGCCTTTTCTTCATAAGGAAAAAAAAAAAAAAACACAAACAAAAAACAAAAACTTGTGCTAAAGCTCTTCTGCCCTGTCATTATAAAATTCAGTTTTCCTAGGCACTGATGAAATATGTCATCAGACCACATAGTACACACTGATAGCTTTTAGGAGCTGTTGGGAATTTTGAAACTGGACAGGGCAGATAAACATAGATGAAACCTGACACCATCTAGAGACTTAGATGCTGCAGACTTAAGAAACTTCTATCAGCACTATTTCCACACACAGACGTGGCAGAAACTATTTTTTACTTTTATTTTTTTTAACTTGTGGCTCTGTGTCCTAAATTTTAAAAATACTGCTGGGAACCATTTACTGACTTTATTTATGTGCTAGACATATGTTAAATACTATGAACAAATTATTCCATGTGATGTTCGTGACAACTTTACATGAAGTGGTAAAATTACATGTTAGAGTGAATTATATGGATGAAAGCGGGTAAGAAACTGGCCTAAGATCTAGTTAATTGTTGGAACTAAGATTCGATACTTAGTACATCTAGCAGAAGTCTGTGATCTTATGGACACCACAGTGCTGCAGATGAGCAGCAACCACTGGTACACTTGCTTTCAGGAGAAGCAATATTTATTTGCTTAAGTATTTGACTTCCTTAAAGATAAAAACTAAAACTAATCACAGCATGTGAGAACTTCTCTCAGTATGATGCAGGTTTCCTAATGGCCAGCCAGTTCTCCCCTTCTTTTCAGTTTTTAAATTAAGTTCATGCACAGTTGAAGAAGTAAATTATACTTGGTTATATATTACATTTCCCCACATATGCATAGAATGTGTTTATTAATATCTCAGATATGATCAGTGAAGTCACTGAAAATATTTTTAATTGTGGGAAACTGTTAACTTAAAATATAAATGGATAAGACATTAATATTGTCATTGTTCTATTGGCTCTTTCCTCTAAGTTAGAAATATTTACAGAGATGTATGTAGCTAACAGTTGTTTAGACAATAATAGTCATGGAATGAGAAAATTAAATTTAAATACTAAGAAGAATCACTCTCTTCCACTGCATTCATATTCTTTTCTTTTCTTTTTTTAAAATATGATTTATTGTCAAATTGGCTTACATACAACATCCAATGCTCATCCCAACAAGTGCCCTCCTCAATGCCCATTTTCTCTCTTCCCACCCCTTTGATCACCCTCAGTTTGTTCTCTGTATTTAAGAGTCTTTTGTGGTTTGCCTCCCTCCCTCTCTGTTTGTAACTATTTTCTTTTCCCCTTCCTTTCTCCCATGGTCTTCTGTTAGGTTTCTCAAGATCCGATTATGAGCGAAAACATGGTATCTGTCCTTCTCTGCCTGGCTTATTTCACTCAGCAAAATAGCTTTCAGTTCCATCCATGTTGCTGCAAATAGCCAGATTTCATTCTTGCTCATTGCCAAGTAATATTCCATTGTATATATAAACCACATCATCTTTATCCATTCATCAGTGGATGGACATTTAGGTTCTTTCCATAATTTGACTATTGTTGAAAGTGCTGCTATAAACACTGGGGTTCATGTGGCCTTATGCATTAGCACTCCTGAATCCCTAGGGTAAATTCCTAGTAGTGCTATTGTTGGGTCATAGGGTAGTTCTATTTTTAATTTTTTAAGAAAACTCCACATTGTTTTCCAGAGTGGCTGCACCATTTTGCATTTCCACCAACAGTGCAATAGGGTTCCCATTTCTTCACATCTTCTCCAGCATCTGTAGTTTCCTGAGTTGTTCATTTTAGCCACTCTGACCGGTGTGAAGTGGTATCTCAGTGTGGTTTTGATTTGTATTTCACTGATAATGAGTGATGTTGAGCATCTTTTCATGTGTCTGTTGGCCATCTAGATGTCTTCTTTGGAAAAGTGTCTATTCATATCTTCTGCCCATTTCTTCACTGGATTATTTGATTTTGGGGTGTAGAGTTTGGTAAGTTCTGTATAGATTTTGGATGCTAGCCCCTTATCTGATTTTTTATTTGCAAATATTTTCTCCCATTCCGTCAGTTGCCTTTTAGTTTTGTTGCTTGTTTTCTTTGCTGTGCAGAAGCTTTTTATCTTGATGAGGTCCAAAAAGTCCATTTTTGCTTTTAGTTCCCTTGCCTTTGTAGATGTGTCGAGCAAGAAATTGCCACGGCTGAGGTCAAAGAGTTTTTTCCTCTGCTTTCTCCTCTAGGGTTTAGATGGTGTCCTGTCTCACATTTAGGTCTTTCATCCATTTGGAGTTTATTTTTGTGTATGGTGTGAGAAAGTGGTCTAGTTTCATTCTTCTGCATGTTGCTGTCCAGTTCTCCCAGCATGATTTACTAAAGAGACTGTCTTTTTTTTTTTTTTTTTCCATTGGATATTCTTTCCTGCTTTGTCAAGAATAGTTGGCCATACATTTGTGGGTCCAATTCTGGGTTCTCTATTCTAACCATTGGTCTATGTGTCTGTTTTTGTACCAATACCATACTGCCTTGAGGATTTCAGCTCTGTAGTAGAGGCTAAAGTATGGGATTGTGATGCCTCCTACTTTGGTTTTCTTCTTCAATATTACTCTGGCTATTTGAGGTCTTTTGTGGTTCCAGACAAATTTTAGGATTGTATTTTCTAGCTTTGAGAAGAATGCTGGTGCAATTTTGATTGAGATTGCATTGAATGTATAGACTGCTTTGGCTACTATTGACATTTTAACAATATTTATTCTTCCAATCCATGAGCATGGAATGTTTTTCCATTTCTTTGTGTCTTCTTCGATTTCCTACATAAGCTTTCTATAGTTTTCAGCATGCAGATCCTTTACATCTTTGGTTAGGTTTATTCCTAGGTATTTTATGATTCTTAGTGCAATTGTGAATGGGATCAGTTTCTTTATTTCTCTTTCTTTTGCTTCATTATTAGTGTATAAAAATGCAATCATTTTCTGTACATTGACTTTGTACCCTGAGACTTTGCTGAATTCATGTATCAGTTCTAGAAGTCTTTTGGTGGAGTCTCTCGGGTTTTCCATGTAGAGTATCATATCATCTAAAAAGTGAAAGTTTGACTTCCTCTTTGCCAATTTTGATGCCTTTTATTTCATTTTGTTGTAGGATCGCTGAGACTAGAAATTCCAACACACTGGTAAACAACAGTGGTGAGAGTGAACATCCCTGTCATGTTCCTGATCTCAGGGGAAAGCTCTCAGTGTTTCCCCATGGAGGATAATATTAGACGTGGGCTTTTCATATATGGCTTTTATGATGTTTAAGCATGTTCTTTATATCCTTTCTTGATGATTTTTATTAAGAAATAATGTTTTATTTTGTCAAATGCTTTTTTTGCAACTATTGACAGGAGCATATGGTTCTTACCCTTTCTTTTATTATTGAAATGTATCACATTGATTGATTTGAAAATATTGAACCAACCCCCACTTGTTTGTGGTGAATAATTCCTTTTATATGCTGTTGAATTTGATTTGCTAGCATTTGTTGAGAATTTTTGCATCCATGTTCATCAGGGATATTGACCTGTAATTCTCCTTTTTAGTGAGGTCTCTGTTTTGGGAATCAAGGTAATGCTGGCTTCATAGAAGGAACCTGGGAGTTTTCTTCCTGTTTATATTTTTTTGGAACAGCTTGAGAAGGATAGGTATTAACTCTCCTTTAAATGTGTGGTAGAATTCCCCAGGGAATCCATCTATCCCTGGATGGACAGGGCTCTTCTTTGTTGGCAGACTTTTGATAACTGATTCAATTTGTTCACTAGTTATATGTCTATTCAAATTTTCCATTTCTTCCCATCTGAGTTTCAGTAGTGTGTGGGTGTTTAGGAATTTGTCCATTTCTTCCAGGTCGTCTAGTTTGCTGGCATATAATATTTCATAGTATTCTCTGATAATTGTTTGCATTTTGAGGGATTGGTTGTGATAAATCCATCTCCATTCGTGATTTCTTATCTAATTGGGTCCTCTCTCTTTTCTTTTTGAGAAATCTGGCTAAGAATTTATCAATTTTATTTTTTCAAGAAAATAACTCTTCATTTCATTGATCTGTTCTACTGTTTTTTTGAATTCTGTATTGTTTATTTCTGCTCTGATCATTATTTCTCTTCTGCTGGGTTGGGGATTTCTTTGTTGTTCTGCTTCTACTTCCTTTAGGTGTGCTGTTAGATTTTGTTTTTCAAATTTTTCTTGTTTCTTGAGATAGGCCTGGATTACAATGTATTTTCCTCTCAGGACTGCCTTTGCTGTATCCCAAAGGGTTTGGATTGTTGTATTTTTATTTTATTTCTTTTTTTAAAAAAAAAATAATATATATTTTTGAGAGAGAGAGAGAGAGAGCACAGACAGGGGAAGGGCAGAGAGAGAGAGGGAGACACAGAATCCGAAGCAGGGTCCAGGCTCTGAGCTGTCAGCGCAGCTGTGAGCTCATGAACTGTGAGATCATGACCTGAGCCGAAATTGCCCCTTAACCGACTGAGCCACCCAGGTGCCCCATTGTATTTTCATTTTCATTTGTTTCCATATATCTTGTAATTTCTTCTCTAGTTGCCTGGTTGACCCATTCATTCTTTAGTAGGATATTCTTTAACCTCTATGCTTTTGGAGGTTTTCCACTTTTTCTTGTGATTGATTTCAAGTTTCATAGCATTGTGATCTGAAAGTGTGCATGGTATGATCTCAATTCTTTAGTATTTATTGAGGGCTGTTTTTTGACTCAGTATATGACCTATCTTGGAGAATGTTCCATGTTCACTTGAGACAGGAGTATATTCTGCTGCTTTAGGAAGAAAAGTTCTAAATATATCTGTGAAGTCCATCTGGTCCAGTGTGTCATTCAGTTCCATTGTTTCTTTATTGATTTTCTGTCTAGATGATCTGTCCATTGCTATAAGTGGAGTATTAAAGTCCCTTGAAATTACCACATTCTTACCAATAAGATTGTTTGTGTGTCATTAATTGTTTTATATACTTGGGTGCTCTCAAATTTGGTGCATAGACATTTATAATTGTTAGCTTTTCTTGGTGGATAGACTCTAATTATTATACAATGCCCTCTTGTTCTCTTGTTACAGCCTTTAGTTTAAAATCTAGTTTGTCTGATATAAGTATGGCTATTCCAGCTTTCTTCTGACTTCCAGTAGCATGATGGATAGTTCTCCATCCCTTCACTTTCAATCTGAAGGTGTCTTCAGGTCTAAAATGAGTCTCTTGTAGACAGCAAATAGATGGGTCTTATTTTTTATCCATTCTGAAACCCTATGCCTTTTGATTGGAGCTTTTAGTCCATTTATATTCAGTGTTATTATTGAAAGATATGGGTTTAGAGTCATTGTGTTATCTGTAGGTTTCATGCTTGTAACGATGTCTCTGGTCCTTTGTGGTCCTTGCAACATTTCACTCACACAGTCCCCCTTAGGATCTCTTGTAGGGCTGGTTTAGTGGTGATGAAATCCTTCAGTTTTTGTTTGTTTGGGAAAACCTTTATCTCTCCCTCTATTCTGAATGACAGGCTTGCTGGATAATACATTCTTGGCTGCATATTTTTCTGCATTCATATTCTTTTCCCTCATAGCCAATAAAACAAGCAAACAAAAACAAACAAAAAACATAAGACTGATACCATAACTGACATAATATCACTTTAAATAAGGTTCAAAGTCAGAGTTAATGGAATCCTTACTTTATGCCAAAAGCATGTCTGAAGAGAATATTTGAGCTGTTTGCTCAATTTTACAAAAATACTTGAAATTGAGGGCTTATAAAAATACTATAAACAACAACATCTTATATAATATTATGAATTGGCTTTGACCTTTGTAAAATATTGTTTTCTAGTTTTGACAAATAATAATTTGTTTAAATCACCCTCTCAGTCGAGAATTCCAAGGACATTATTACACAATATTAGGAATAATAAAATTGTCACTTCTGTTTAAGTATGGAAACTGTTATTTCAAAGATTGTAAAAAATTATATCTACCAATTCAACCATCTATTTATGAAGGAGTACAGGGAAATTTCATGACTGTTTTTAATATTAAAAGAGAAAAGTGTCATGCTTTGAAACAAAACATAAAGGACACCTAAAATTGTCATGCTTCATTAGAAGCTACTCAGTAAGAAAATTAAGGCCAAGTATGAAGATATTAATTGACTTTAAGAGTTGCAAGCTAGTTTTAATTAAAACTTGCAGTAATTATTTAGCGTACATCTGTGACTTAGCTGAATTTCTGACAGATTGTGCAGCAGCGTGAATATGGCCATGTTCTTGGAATTGTTGTAAGTATGATAAGTGAGATCTCCTTTTTACTGAAGGCAGTCTAGAAACAAAAGCTGCTAGAAAATGTATTTGATCTATACAGTACAGATGCAATAAAATAGGAACCACAGTACATGAAACTGTTTTTGTGTTCCAACAGTTAAGTTATAATAATTACACCAAATTCCTGCCTCAAATTTTTAAAAATTATAGCCTGAAAGGAGGATGATTCTAGGTTTTTATGAAATGATTTGTATGTGTTCTTGTTGTCTTTTACATGAGGGAGCTCTGGTGTATTTCCCAGGGAAAGGCACAAGGCACTTTGAATCTACATTAGCTATACTTTTTTTTTTTTTTTTCAATTCATTGTTTGAATCTATTATTAGGAATTACAGGCCAGTGCTTTCATGCCACTAATGTATATTATGTCAAAAGAAGTTTAAGTGCTGTTTAAAAAAAAAAAAAAAAAAAAAAAAAAAAAACGCTTGATTCCTCAGGTAGAGTATACTGATTACACTGTCATTATTTTTAAAGGAAAATCAAGAGGAAAGCTTACCTGGTAAGTGCTGTGTATAAACTAAGTTTGCCCTGAGGCAATGACTTTTTTTTTTTTTAAATGGTGTGGAAGCTGCTAGTG
The DNA here is from genome assembly GCF_018350215.1 of Panthera leo. Lineage (NCBI taxonomy): Eukaryota > Metazoa > Chordata > Mammalia > Carnivora > Felidae > Panthera > Panthera leo. The sequence continues at coordinate 33,860,001 of NC_056688.1, read as the reverse complement.
CTAGGTTTTCTGTCATTACTGTGATTTGTAGCAAAGGCAGATCCCCCTCTGGCCACGTTGTGCAGAGTGTGCATTCAGCAGACCACTATCTGAGAGATACACAGCATTGTCTGATAACATTCCACAGTTCCCCAGTAAGTTCCTCCTATCTCATCTTGTTCATCACAGAAGATCACAGTCTTAGCCATTACTGGTAATCAAGCACTGAGTTTATAACCTCACTGTCTGAATGGGGAACAAGAAAACCCTGACATATAGGCCCAGATAGTTTAGAACTGAAAGTGTAGATGAGCATACCATCTGAGAAACAGGCTTCAGGGATGGCTTAGCTTCATTAGCAATGTTGATAGGCTGTGAAGCCCCTAAACAAAATGCTAATAATGTCCATTGCTGAAGATAATATTAACTGCAAAGTGACCTCATACACAGATCACACTGTTAATGGCCATAACATATTTTAGATATGAATGTTCATCAATAAGTTCTCTAGACACTCCTGAGAAGCTCTCCAATTAAAAGACACTGTACTCTTCATAAAATACAGTTAATGTTGGGGCACCTATCTGGCTCAGTTAGTTATGCATCTGACCCTGGATTTCAGCTTAGGTCATGATCTCATGATTTGTGGGATCGAACCCTGCATTGGGGTCTGTGCCTTCAGGGCAGAGCCTGCTTGGGATTCTCTCTGTCTCTGTCTCTCTCAAAATATAAAGCTCAAAAAAATATAATTAATGTTCATGTTGTGTGAAGTTGGACACAGCTCTAAAAACACACTGCCCCTAAGCCACTCACCCCCCTAAAAAAAGAAAGAAGAAGCGCTTTGTTAAAAATAAGAACTGTGAATAGTAAGCACCTGATAAAGGAGATCTTGTTTGAAGGTAAATTCTGCCGTCAATAATAGGTTCAGACCTCAGTTTTGGCCCAGCAACAAGACTTTATGAGCAAATCTGAAAACAACTTTGAGAAACAGAAACCTGTAACATTTGTTCCTGTACAAGAACCTAAAGGAATGACTGACCCAGATCCAGCTTCCATATAAACATGCTTATGGTGTTTACTACCAGAAAGATTATGGAGAGTCCCTATCAAAAAAACAAAACAAAAAACAAAAAGGTCTCTAATCAGTTGGGATATTAATTAAATACAAAATTTTCAGCTTTCCTTAAGATCAGTGTTTCCACACACTTTTCAGAGTCACCATCTGTAAATCAGAAACCAAACGTGTCTTATTGCAGGGAAAAAAATAATAAAAAGATGATATGAATAGGAAACTGTGTCTGAGGCATTCAGGTTTTTCCAGGAAGAAATACTAACTCTCTATAAGACATTACTTGTATCTTTTGAATCATTCGTCAACGTTGGTATTGGGTAAGATTTACAATTCAAGTGACTCTGCTTTGATACCTTGTGTTAAAAAAAAAACAACAAAACTTTGAGGAGACTGAAATGGCCTCAAGATAGGAGCACCTCCTAGCTTTAAGCAGAAGCAGATGGAAATTCTCTCTAGAGGAGAGCATCCTGATTCAATATAGAGGAAAATGTTAAAAGTAAAAAATCAATTTGGAAAAATATCAAATTTTGCCCCTAACATTTAAAATAAAATAACTTTCAGGTACAGAATATGAAATAACTACTTATTAAATGCTTAAAGAATATTATAATATAATAAAAAATAAAAAAATAATCAAGACACTATCCAAATTGACCAGAACTTAGAAAAAAAAAAATCTTTTAAATTAAATATATTAAGTAAATTGTTTAAAGTATACAACAGTCATTTCTTTTTCTTTTTTTTTAACATTTTATTTATTTTTGAGAGCGTGAAAGCAGGGTGGAACAGAAAGACATAGGGACAGAGGATCTGAAGTGGGCTCTGTGCTGACAGCTGAGAGCCTGACATGGGGCTTGAACTCATGAAGTAGGAGATAATGACCCGAGCCAAAGTCAGATGCTCAACCGACTGAGCCATCCAGGTGCCACTACGATAGTCATTTCTGAAAAAAATGAATATAAATAATAAGGAAAAAATAGAAAGTAAAGACAAAATACTTATAAAAGAATGACAACTCTTCAACAGCAACAATAAAAACCAGAAGACAAAAGGATAAAATCCTCCAAGTTCGACAGAAAAAAATAGCTGTCAACCTAGAATTGTGTGCTCAGAAAAATGTCCTGTCATGAACAAAAGTTTAAAAAAAAAAAACTTTGCAACTAAACATAGCTACCTACTGCTTAAGTGTCAGCTGCTCCTAGTGCCTTCCTTCCAAAGAGTACAGTATGGAAAGAGGAGGTAAAAGGGGTAAGTCTGCTGAGGAAAACCCTAACAAACCTCATCCAGGAAATCAAAGGAAACAACAGTGATAAGTCGTGGTGATAACATGTATACTTGATATGCTGTGATCAAATGGCAATTTAGTCTGTGGTCTCCTCCTCAAAACCCATAACCCCAGTCTAATAGTGAGAAAAACACCAGACAAATTCCAATTGAGGGACATTCTTAAAATATCTGACCAGTACTCCTCAAAATTGTCAAGCCCATCAAAAAACAAGGGAAGTCTTGGGGCGCCTGGGTGGCTCAGTCGGTTAAGTGCCTGACTTCGGCTCAGGTCATGATCTCATGGTCCGTGAGCTCAAGCCCCGCGTCAGGCTCTGTGCTGACAGCTCAGAGCCTGGAGCCTGCTTCAGATTCTGTGTCCCCCTCTGTCTCTGACCCTCCCCCGTTCATACCCTGTCTCTCTCTGTGTCAAAAATAAATAAACATTAAAAAAAAAAATTAAAAAAAAAAAACAAGGGAAGTCTGAGAAATTCTTGGAGCCAAGAGGAGCTTGGATATCTCGGATGGAATCTTGGAATAGAAAAAGGACATGAAGTAAAAACTAAGAAGATCTAACAAAAGTATGGACTTTAGTTAATAACAATGTATAAATATTAGTTCAGTAAGGGTGAAAAGCATAGCATACCTATGTATGATATTAATAACTGAGGAAACAATTTGAAATATATGGGAACTTTCTTTGCAGGCTTCTCAGCTTTTCTGTAAATCTCAAATTATTCTAAAATTTAAAAAAAAGTTTAATTTAGAAAGCAATATATGTGCTAAATACATGGCATGGGCATTAAGTGCTATTGTTCAGAGGAGGACTAGTCTTTTCAGCTGGCAGTTAGTGGTGAAATTCACCATTTCAGTTAAAATTTGGGCTTGAGGTTTAAATTTTACCACTTGAGGTTGAGGATTGGGCTCAGCATTAGAGGTTGAAAGTTAAACACCTCACAGCATTTTCATTGTAGTAACTCTTCCATGTAATAAATCTTGAATATTTAAAGTCCTGAAAGTACCATTTTTTCATGGTGGTACCTCTAATATAAACAAGGAATATTAAGGTGCCATTTTTCTGTCCTAACTACATATCAAGACATCCTTAGGAGAAACACAAGTCACCCTTACTTGGCATTACTATGGAATTACTACAATATTGCAACCTAACACTTAGGTGAATGTGCAAATAAAAACTGGACAATTTGGACTACATCAAGAAAGATGCCAAAATTTGTTATTTTTCCTCTGATAGAAACTGGACAATTTGGACTACATCAAGAAAGATGCCAAAATTTGTTATTTTTCCTCTGATAGAAACTTGAGTTAAGAAAACATAGCAACACTAATATTTTCCTTGCTTATTAATAGCATCACAACAATATATTTCTTTATTCAACAAACATTTATTGAGCACCCACTATATGCTAGACAAGGTGTAGACACAGACAGATAATACAATAATAGTTAAGTCTCTCACAGGCATCAGCTCCAGTGTCATCAGCAGTGTGCTACAGTAAGGACACAATGAGACATGGACTAGCACACCAGATTCTTTCGGGTTCATAATTTGTTTGCATCTGATGACTTGTCTCCACTAAAATGACAATGTGATACTATATGTTCTGATAATAAAATCAACACCACTTTGTTCATTCCTTCACATTAAACTATCCAAATCCCATTGTTTTTACATGTCTCTCAGATACATATTTGTGTGTGTGCATATAAGTATATGTATATATAAAGATTTTTTAATTTACTTACCTAGAACAGATACTACATTTTTAGAAAACTATGTCTGGCTTTACACAGTTAAAACATTTTAGGCTAGGGATCAAAAGAGATAGAACTACTGTTCTTTTTTCCTGGTGTTTGTGCAGTGGTTGCCATTGCTTTGCCAGGGTCTTTTGTTGTTGTTGTGGTTGTTGTTGTGTGTGGTGTGTGTGTGTTTCCAGGAGGATGCTGCTGGTATCTTTAATGCCAACTGGCTGCATTCTATTATTAAGCAAGATTAAAACAAAATTACCTGTTCCTGCTGCTGTTGCTATAGTGACTGTTGAACTCCATTTTTACCATATTAGGTAGGTTTTCCCAAAGTCCAGTTTTAGTCCTCATGGTGGCTATTTCACAATTCAAACAGATGCTTCCTTCTTCAGTAAACTCTCCAGTATTTACAAGGAAGGTGATCTTTTTTTACCCTCATTTTCAAAGAAACAAGATTTTAGATTCAACAACATCAATAATCAAAATCTCAGAGTTTAATTTCAAGATTGTTAATCTCCATTTAATCTAGAAGCCTATAAAGGTGCCAGAGTCACGAATGTGTTATGAATAGATTTGGTTATCCAAAACCTAAAGAAAGATTAAGAAGTTTTGGGGCGCCTGGGTGGCGCAGTCGGTTAAGCGTCCGACTTCAGCCAGGTCACGATCTCGCGGTCTGTGAGTTCGAGCCCCGCGTCAGGCTCTGGGCTGATGGCTCGGAGCCTGGAGCCTGTTTCCGATTCTGTGTCTCCCTCTCTCTCTGCCCCTCCCCCGTTCATGCTCTGTCTCTCTCTGTCCCAAAAATAAATTAAAAAAAAAAAAAAAAAAAAAAAGAAGTTTCATATTTTATAGGGCTGTTTTCTTCACAGTTTTTGTCTGTTTTTTCACCTGCAAAAAATGTAACTATAACTGAGGGGGAAAAAGAGAATTCCAGTGTATTATGACAGGTACTGGCAGCAAGAAAAATATGAATTCACAGCAGTTGGATCAATAATTCTTGAAAAGTGTACACTTATAAACACACACACAAGTTGGAAATGACTGCTAACCATTCTTTGAAAAGTCTTTCTCACCTTACTAGTAAAATATCAATGATTATGCAGAAAATCACAAGTGGTAGCTTATAACTCTAATGTCATAGTAATCTGAAAACCTCATGTCAAAGTGTGGAGTAAATCATATGAAATATAAGCAACATGTTGCTAGACTTAGGAACACCTAAATTTTGCCTTATAAAGCAGAGTAGTTCTGCTTATTGTAAAAAGAGAGGAAGATATATTATCCTTTTCCCAAGACATAAGATTACTATGTGAATACTGCTGTCCAAAATCATCAGTGTATTTTTCTCTACGTAACCAAGAGTTTGCAATAATTTGTAGATAGCACTTTCTGTAAATCTATAAAGTAAAAAAACAAAAAAAAAAATAAAAACAAAAACAGAAGTAGGCCTAGAGGAAGTGCATTGCTTCTAAATTATACAATCCTAATGCATCAAGTGGTTATGGTAGGACATAAAAATACAAACAAGTCTGAAAACATTGGATATTAAGAATTGTCACTTTTGCTGCTCCCAATCAGTTTAGTGGCAGAAGTAGGCAGTCAAGATAAGCAAGCTCAACTAAGTCTAACAGAGCTACCCTAAATGAATATCTGCTAGATCTGGGAACTGGGAAAAGCTTTGTAAACATTGACATGCCCTATAGTAAGTAATCTAAGAAAGAAAATTTGTCTGCATAATAAGTGAAATGAAAAATTAATTTACCTTATCTGCTGGCAAATATCAAGTGTGGAGATCTGTCTTCAAGATAGAACAGAAAAAAAAAAAAAAGAAAGAACAGAGAATTGAACACATGAACAACATAAATCTTATTGAAAAAAACTATTAAACAAAGGGAAGATAAAGTCAACCTGAATAGTCTTAAGTGGAAATAAAGACAATTAGTATAAAAAGTAAGAAACAGGGGTGCCTGGGTGGCTCGGCTGAACGTCCAACTTCAGCTCAAGTCATCATCTTGAGGTTCCTGAGTTCGTGCCCTGCATCGGGCTTGGGCTCTCTACTGTCAGCCTGTTAACACAGAGCCTGCTTCAGATCCTCTGTCCCCTCTGTCCCCCTCCCCCACTTGAGCCCTCCCAAAAATAAATAAATATATATATATTTTAAAGTAAGACATTTTTTGTCTAATAAAATAAACTTTCAGAATCACAATAGATTGCCAAAATGTGCCATTTATGGAAAAGAAGGAAATAATGAGGAGTAAACAGGTAGAATTACATAAAGGTGCAAACTGAAGAGAAGGACAAGGAAATAAAAATGAGAGAGAAAATAACTGATAAAAAAAAAAAAAAAAACCTAACCTAAGAACCAAAAGAGAAATCAAAACAAAAAATGAAGGAATTAACACAGACAAAATGAGATGAATTTTTTAAGTTGAAAAAAGGAGGTAAATTTGTAGATCATACTGGGTTCACAATATTCTGTGAAAAATAATGAATAAAGATATATAATCTGACATATCATGGCAATTTTAATGACAATGATGAAATTATTTATAACTATTTCATTGAAAAAATTTTAAAACTATCCAGTCGACTGCAGTCTTCCTTTCTGTATGCTAAGTGCTAAATAATAATGAGCAATGTTCTATTTTTTTTAATACTTTTATTTTATATTTGACAGACAGAGACAGAGTATGAGCTGGGGAGGGGCAGAGAGAGAGAGGGAGACACAGAATGTGAAGCAGGCTCCAGGCTCTGAGCTATTCACACAGAACCTGACACAGGGCTTGAACTAATGGACTGTGAGACAATGACCTGAGCCAAAGTTGGATGCTTAACCAATTTAGCTATACAGGTGCCCCACAATGTTCTACTTTTTAAGGAAAGCACAACAAAAATATATATATAAATCATAGAGGTTGATATTCATATCTGAATGTAACAACAAGATACCTCAGTTGTGAAAAGTTCTAGGAAGAAATATCAGATAAATTTGAGGATCAAAAGAAGAATCACAACTTTAAAAAAAAAAATTGTTTATTTTTGAGAGAGAGAGAGAGAGAGAGAGAGACTGTGAGTGGGCAGAGAAAGAGGGAGACACAGAATCCGAAGCAGACTCCAGGCTTTGAGCTGTCAACCCTGAGCCAGACGTAGGTCTTGAACTTGTGAACCACGAGATCATGACCTGAGCTGAAGTCAGATGATTAACCGACTGAGGCACCCAGGCACCCCAAATCACAACTTAGAACTAAAAAATGTTGAAGTTTTGCTCTGAGGAGCTACATATTTCACTAAAAGCAATTTTATCATAAAATTACTTCAGGGAAGAACGTTAAAAATGTTTAAAGCAGAGATACTTAACATAAACCACACACAATAACTTCATAAAAATAGTTTTGACTCTAAACCAAATTATATTAATGTCAAGAAAAGGAAATGGGTAGAAATAATTGAAAAGCTTTCTAAGGCCCTCCTTTTGAATTTGTAAGGCAAATTCAGTATTTTCATTGCTATATCTACAATGCCTATAAGTGCCTGGAATTAGCAGGAATTTAATTTATATTTGTTGAAAAAAGTGAAAGAATAAGTGAGCCTCTTATAGCAGAGTCTGTGTGTTATTGGTCTTACATTCTCAGCAAGCTTGTACAGCTTAAACATAGAAGGTATTCAATTAAAGTTTATCAAGGTAACTAAGAATCAATTAATAATGAAACAAACAAATCAATCTTCAGGGATTTTCCTTTATATCTTATTACTCTGTGTTTTTTTGTTCTGTTTTGTTTTGTTTTGTTTTTGTTGTTGTTATTGTTTTGTTTTTTATCACTCTGTTCTCCTGCTAGCTTCACTCATTCACCTAAATTTTATGTCAGTATCTTTTTGGTGAAAATGTCTCTGTAGTGATTAAGAACATGGGCTCTGGACACAGATGTTGCACTTGGAATTCCATTTCTATTGCTTACTACTATATAATATTGGGTAATAGTATATAAATTCTGTGGGCCTCAATTCCTCATTAAAAAATAAATAAAATTTTTCAGTAATGAGTACCAAATAAAAAAGATATTTTGTAAGAACTAAATGATGAAAATATATACAAAGCCCTTAGTATAGTGGTTGACAGGTAGTGGGTGTTCAATAAATATTATCTATCATCATCATTGTCATCATCATCATCATCATCATCACCACTGCCGCCACCACCACCACCATCAGTATCTTGCTTCCCTTCTCTGTATTTTTTTTTTACTTTCTATTTATATTCATGTTATTTAACATACATTATAGTCTTGGCTTCAGGAGTAGAACCCAGTGATTTATCTTTTATATACTCTTACCCAGTGCTCATCCCAAAAAGTGCCTTCCTTAATGCCTGTACCCATTTAACCCATTCCCCCTCTCACCCACCTCTTCTAGCAACTCTCAGTTTGTTCTCTGTATTTAAGTCTATTGTGGCTTATCTCCTGCTCTGTTATTATCTGATTTTTCCTTCCCTTATCCTATGTTCATGTGTTGAATTTCTCATATTTCACATATGAGTGAAATCATATGATTTCTGTCTTTCTTTGACTGGCTAATTTCATTTAGCATAAAACCCTCCAGTTCCATCCATGTAGTTACAAATGGCAAGATTCCATTCTTTTTCTTTGCTGAGTAGTATTCTATTATGTGTGTGTATCCATTCGTCAGTCAATGAACATTTGGGCTCTTTCTTTAATATTTGGTTTGAGATGCCATCTGAACTATGAGCTGCTAAGATAACCACAATATTTCTCTGAACTATTATTGGTCATATCTTCTCTAATCAAGAACATAAAACGACTTACTTTTCCCTAAATCTGAACTCTGCTTACCAGTTAAAGTTTATTCATTCAACAGTGTTTATTAAGTACCTAACATGGTGCCTTGCACATAGCCATGCAATGAGTAGTGTATAATGAAGGAAAAGGAATGTATGAATGAATGAATGAATCAATCAATCAATCAAAATGAATAAAAATAATGAATAAAAATAACTGCTCTTTAGTAAACATATTTAGTAAACATGGTGTTAGATTCTGGATATAAGGATGAATATGCTACCTCTTTACATTAAATAATAATAGCTAATACTTATAGAGGATTCACTGTAAGGCCTACTGATGGATAAACTGCAAGCATTGTCTCCCGATAGTAATTTTGAAGTATTTTATTTCTATTATACAGGTAAGAAAAATGGGACTTAAAAAAGCGTGTTCAAGATTACATGGCAATAAATGGAAGAGACAGAATTCAAACTCATGCCTTTCTAATTCTAGAGGTTAAGCTCTTGTATTTTGCAAATATCTTATTCCTCTATAATGACTTGAATAGACTGGATAAAAAAGTCATTAGCTCTCTAGTAGTTAAATATTATACATTAAGCCTTTCTATTCCTCCTAATTCCAGTGGGGTAAATCAGGGGTCAGCAAAATATAGCTCACATGCTGAATCTGTATTAATTTATAACCCACAAACTAAGGATTTATTTTTACATTTTAAAATAGATGAAAAATTCAAAAGATAATACTTTGTGACATAAAAATTGTGTGACAGTACCTATAAAATGTCTTTAATTGTTGCCTTTTGTCCTGTAAGACCTCAAATATTTACTGTCTGACCCTTCACAGAAAATGTCTGCCTTGCCTTAAACTAGACTATGTGGAATGCACTCAACAATGTGGGCAATGCATATACCATAGCAAATTTACAAAAAAAAAAAAAAAAAAAAAAGTACCATTGGCAAAAACACCCTATGAATCAACCCTGTGAAGCCTCTGGGAAATTTTTTCTTATATTTCAATGAAAAAGAGCTAAAGCAACTACAAAATAAAAACAAATATTGCAAGACTACTAGTATGCTGAACTTATTCTTAATGTGACAACCGATTTTATTTTTTGAAGTATTTCTTCATGTACTTGATGGAAATTTCCACACAAGTATTGTGTTTTTAATACTGATTTAAATGTATATTCTGCCTTCTAAAAAACTTTTGTCTAGTTTCATGGGGAAAAATCATAAAAAGAGAGAACAGTATTTGAGGTTTACAGAGGTCAACAACTTCTCTGCAACAACTGCCTTCTTAAGTGCATTACTTATTCATTCACTTAACCAATACCAGGCACTAGACTAACTAAACAGAGGGATATACTGCCAATAACCTGGTTTCTGACCTGGGATAACTTGTGGCTTGTTTTTTTCACCATTGACAAACTGTACAAAAAGTGAGTCGCTGTATATAATAAGCTGAATCTTCCCTAAAATTTGAGTATTACCCAAAGACCACTTTATATATTAGTTCAGCCTAAATGAAGATCACAGGTTCAAATTTGCTGAGATAATTAATGTTAGAAAAGGAAAAACTGCTACAAGGGCAGAGGGGAGAGATTTACTCTAAGGCAACACATGAGGATTTTTAACTAAGATCTAAGAGAGATTGAAAATTGATCACTGATCAGCTGAGTTATGAAATAAAGCAACCTCCTTAGATTTTTAAATTAAACAGGGTATAAATTATTCAGATAGAACTGTTGAGGTTACAGCTTGTACAGGAAAAAAAATGCAAATCTGTGGTATTTAATTTAACTATACACCAGCAAATGAGCTAAGGGAAACAAGAAGGTAAACAATTTACATCTTTAAGCATTTGATCAAGGGGCCAAAACTGTTCTAAGTGCTCTGCAAAACACATAGCAGTTGAAAACAAATTTGGAAGAGCAAAACACTCAAACATACATATCATCTAATTATCAAAAGTACTGATATAACCCAGGTAAAAATCAAAAGAAACCAATACAGACATTCTCATTCAATCTGGAACTCTGTTGAATTGGGGAAGGGAAAACCCATTATTTTGCTACTATTTAGTGCTAAGATTAAAAAGTATAATTTTATAGTCAGAGTCAAATAAATTTCTATAAAAATCTACTTGCCTGGGCGCCTGGGTGGCTCGGTCGGTTGGGTGACCAACTTCGGCTCAGGTCATGATCTCGCAGTTTGTGAGTTAGAGCCTCGCGATGGGCTCTGTGCTGACAGCTCAGAGCCTGGAGCCTACTTCGGATTCTGTGTCTCCCCCCCTCTCTACCCCTCCCCTGCTCATACTCTGTGTCTATCTCTCAATAATAAATAAACATTAAACAGTTTTAAAAAAATCTACTTGCCAGCTAATTATATTTTTTCATTATATATATGGAAAATAAATAATTGTACAGTCCAGAGGAGCCATTCTAAGTAGAAGCTAGTGGAGCTAAAAATTGCCTTAGAGGGGTAGAAGATATGCATCAGAGGGAAGTTTCTCTGTAGAAACACGGTAGTGTTCCATGAATTCCAGATACCAATAGAAATAAATTAAATGTTTAAAATTAGAGCCACCGTGAGTTCACATAATGTAGAAGAGCAGACATTTCTATGAAGCTTAAATTCTGATGCAGTTCTTCAAACCACAAAGACCATCTAGTGGCTTGGAAGTGTTACTACATTCTAGTCTTTTCTACATTATGAGGGAAACCATTGTCCAGTGGTCTGTTATTTCTCAAAAAGTGTAACCATGGAATAATCTCACTTATTCTTATCTCCTATACTACAAAGATTGAAGCTATATATATATATATATATATATATATGTATATATATATATATATATACATTAAAAATACAGTATATTTTAAAACACATATTGTCTATTATGTTCCAGATACTATATAAAAGGCTTTAAAATATAATTCACTGTGACTTGAGCAGGAAGTCTCCTAATGTATAATTGACACATTTTCTCAATTATAATCAGTGATTATTCATTCCAGCAACTTTTTCCCTATGTTCCTTTTCCTTAGATCAATCACCATAAAGGTACAAAAAATGTAGCCTTTTAAATACATTTTCTGCCAATAAAAATGATTTCTTATTTTAGTTTTTCAAGCCAATCATCAAAATATAAATAAAATCATAAAATCTGTCTCTTTTTTTATCCAGTTTAGTAATGGGTATTGATTAGGAATATTTCATATATGTCTTTATTACATTTATTAATTGTATAATTATGTTTACAGATTGGAATAAGTTCTAAATAATAGGCATTATATAATTACATATTAAAAATAGTTTCTGAATGAGAGCTTGAAGTTAGAATCCTAGGTAGTGAGTTAAAATCATAGAATGTTTAGCATTTTAGAGATCATCTAGTTAAGCTTGAAAAACTACTCTCTTTCAGGCTAAATCTGGCTACAATCATTTCCTTTGACCTGCACAGTGTTTATTAAAACACATAAATGCCTTTGTGTGAGGCATACTCTCTTCAGTCTATGTCAGTTACCACCATTATACTTACCACGTTATACTTGCAACTCCACAGGCATGTGAGCTTATTTTTCTTGAGCAATCAAAATCCCTAATTTATAGATGAAGAAACAAACCAGGAAGATTAAATTTTGCTATGAATACAGAGCTAACTGGTAAAAGAGTTAAGATTAGAATTAATGTCTCATGATTCTCATAACAGCATTTTTATAACATTAATAGTAATGATGATAATTGCTTCCATTTATTTTGTTGTGCCATATGTTGTACTAACTTCTATATATATTATATTTAAGTCTTACAAATACTTTATGGTAAAGATTTTTTAAATCGTCATTTTACCAATGAATAAGCTGAGATGTGAGGGGTGAATTAGCTTGTCTAAATTCACCACTGTGCTGCCATTCCCCTCCCCTGCCCCAGCATAAACTCAGAGCCGACTGCTGAGGGCGGCTCACCCCAACACTGGCTGCCTAGCTTGCCTACTCCAAATCCCACACCCCTGTGCTCTGGCCTGACTGTCCTTCTCTATCAAACCTCCCTTAGTCCCAATATAATGAGAAACCTCCTCCAGAAGACCAGCACAGGACCCCCTGAAAAATACATCCCTAAAGTTTGGAGTTCAAAAACTCAGCAGGTTTGGATGGGATAGAGCATGGAGTACTCTGCACTGCTCCAGGTGAGAAGGCAGGCAAACAATGTAGAGACATCCTAAAATTGGCGATCTGAAAAAATGCTTGCAATACCCACGGGGAGATTATTCACTCTTCTAGTAGTGCTTCCCTGGGAGCAGCAAGCACAGAGACCCGTGTCCAGAGACAAAGGAGCTAGCTGGTATGATTTCCCTCCCCTGGCCCTCAGTATAAACACAGAATCACCTTCAGTAAACAACACAGCATCAACACTGGCTGCCCAACATGCTTACACCAAATCCTGCCCCCCATGCCTTCTGCTAGTACTGCCTTTCTCAGGTCAGTGTGCCTCAATCCTAGTACAATGGGACCCTTACCCAGAAGACCAAACAGAAACCCCCACCCACACTGTATCTCCTGACCAGAGAGTTCTACAGGTCTTCAATTATAGTGGAAGTAGCATCAGGTCTCACTTAACAAGTAGACCAGAGCACAGCTAGTTAAAACTCACCAACACTCTGGCCAAGGTCCAAACACTGCCCACTGCTGGCAAGGAGAGCCTCTGCAGACCACTAGGCTGAAGGATAGAGCAGCCAAAACACAGCGGCATAGTACATGCAGCACAACCGGAGACATTCTCTGAAGCAGCAGGCCTTGGACAGTATATGACCTCTTCTTCATAAAACCATTACTCTCAGGACTAGGAAGCGTAACAGGCTTTTCTAATACAAAGAAGAAGACAGAGACTTAGACAAAATGCCCACAGGGAAGAATTCATCCCAAATGAAATAAGATAAAGTCATGTCAGAGATCTAATCAAAATAGATATAAGTGATATGCCTGAAGTGGAGAATTTAAAGCAATAATCGTAAGGATACTTGCTGGGCCTGAGAAAAGAATGGAAGACTTCAGGGAGGCCCTTACTACAGAGATAAAAGAGTCAAAAAACAATCAGAAATTAAAAATGCAATAACTGTGATTCAAAACAGACTGGATGTAATGACCATAAAAATGGAAGAGACAGAGAAATGAGTAAGTGATATACAAGCTAAAAATAATGGAAAATAATGGAGCTGGACAAAAGAGACAAAGTTCCCTAACTTAGGGAACTTAGTAACTCCATCAAACATAATAACATTCATATCATAGGAATCTCAAAAAAAAAAAAAAAAAAAAGAGAGAGAGAAGGAGAAGAAAGTTTATTTGAAGAAGTCATAGCTGAAAATTTCCCTAATCTGGGGACAGAAATAGACACCCAAGTCCAGGAGGCACAGAGAATTCCCATCAAAATCAACAAAAGCAGGCCAACACTAAGACACATTGTAATTAAATTTGCAAAATAGAGAAATGCAGAAAAAAGCTTCAAAGCAGGAAGACAAAAGAAGTCCCTAACTTATAAAGGAAACCTTTACAACTAGCTACAGATCTCTCAACAGAAACTTGGCAGGCCAGAGGGAGTGGCACAATATACCCAACACGCTGAATGGGAAAAATATGCAGCCAAGAATACTCTATCCAGCATGGTGATCACTCAGAATAGAAGGAGAGGTAAAGAGTTTCCCAGACAAAGGAAAACTAAAAAAAGTTTTTAAACCAGCCTTCCAAGAAATATTAAGGGGACTCTTTGAGTATAAAGGAAAGACTAAAAATGACAAGGACTAGAAAGGAACATAGAAAATCTCCAGAAATAATAAGAATACAAGTAATAATAGGCACTAAATGCATGTATAGCAATAATTACTCTGATTGTAAATAGACTAAATGCTATAATCAAAAGACATAGGATATCAGAATGGATAAAAGAAAAAATACCCTTCTATATGAGGCCTAGAAGAAACTCACTTTATTACTTTTAAAAATGTTTTAATGTTTACTTATTTTTGAAAGAGAGAGAGAGAGAGAGGGAGAGAGAGAGAGAACAAGTGGGGGATGGGCAGAAAGAGAGGGAGACACAGAACCTGAAGCAGACTCCAGGTCTGAGCTGTCAGTTCAAAGCCCAACATGGGGCTCAAACCCATGAACCATGAGATCATTACCTAAGCCAAAGTTTGATGCTTAACCAACGAGCCACCCAGGCATCCCTACAAGAGACTCATTTTAGACCTTAAGGCACCTGCAGATTGAAAGGGATGGGATGGGCAAACATTTATCATGCAAATGAGAGTTACAAGAAAACTGGAGGAGTAGTAGTACTTATGTCAGACAAACTGATTTTAATCAAAAACAGCAAGAAGAGATGAAAAAGGGTACTATATCATAATAAAGGGGACCATCCAGCACAAACATCTAACAATTATAAATATTCACACACCCAAAACGGAAGCACCCAAATATATAAAGCAATTAATAACAAGCATAAACGAACTCATTGATAATAATACAATAATAGTAGGGGACTTTAACACTACACTTGCCTCACTGGACAGATCATCTAAGCAGAAAATCAGCAAGGAAACAATGGCTTTGAATGACACACAGGACCAGATGGCCTTAACAGATATATTCAGAATATTCCATTCTAAAAAGGGAGAAAACACATAGTTTTCAAGTGCACATGGGATAGTTTCCAAATAGATCACATGTTAGGTTACAAATCAGGCTTCAACAAGTACAAAAAGAATGCGATCATTCCAGGCATATTTTCTGATCACAACTCTATGAAAAGTGTCCGACTTCAGCTCAGGTCATGATCTTGCAGTTTGTGAGTTTGAGCCCATGTCAGGCTCTGTGCTGCCAGCTCAGAGCCTGGAGCCTACTTCAGATTCTGTGTCTCCCTCTCTCTCTGCCCCTTTCCCACTCATGCTCTGTCTGTCTCTCTCAAAAATAAATAAACATTAAAAATTTTAAAAAATAAAAAAAAAGAAAAGCAAACAAAACCTAAAAACAGCAGGAGGGAAATAATAAAAAGGAGAAGAAATAAATGATATAGAAGCTAAAAAATCAATAAAACAGATTGATGAAACTAGAAGCTGGTTCTTTCAAAAAAAATTATAAAATTGATAAAAGCCTAGCCAGACTTAACCAAGAAGAAAAGAGAAAGGATCTAACTGAATAAAATCACAACAGAAAAAGGAGAAATAACAAGCAACACCACAGAAATACAATTATGACAATATTATGAAAAACTATATGTCAAAAAATTAGACTAACTGGAAGAAATGGATAAATCCTAGAAAGATATAAACTGTCAAAACTGAAACAGGAAGAAATAGAAAATTTGAACAGATTGATAAACAGCAGAGAAATAGAAAAATATCCTAACAAGCAAAAATCCAGGGCCAGATGGCTTCACAGGGGAATTCTACCAAATATTTAAAGAAGAGTTAATACCTATTCTCAAACTATTCCAATAAATTGAAATGGAAAAAAAAATCCAAATTAATTGGGCCAGCATTACCATTATACCAAAACCAGACAAAGACTCCACTGGAAAATAGAACTACAGGCCGATATCCCTGATGAACATGGATGCATAAGTTCTCAATAAAATATTTGCGAATCAAACCCTACAGTACATTAAAAGAATCAGCCACCACGATCAAGTGGGATTTATTCCTGGGCTGCAAGGCAGTTAAATATTTACAAATCAATCAATGTGATACACTATATTAATAAAAGAAAGGGTAAAAACCATACGATCCTTTCAATACATGCAGAAAAAGCATTTGACAAAGTACAACATCCATTCATGATAAAACCCCTCAACCAAGTAGGGTTAGAGGGATTGTACCTCAACAGAATAAAGGCCACAGGTGAAAATCCCACAGCTAATATCATCTTCAATGGGGAAAAACAGAGCTTTTCCTCTACAGTCAGGAAAAAGATAGAGATGTACACTCTCTCCACTGTTATTTAACATGGTATTCGAACTTCTAGCCTCAGCAATCAGAAAACAAAAAGAAATAAAAGGCATTCACATTGGCAAGGAAAAAGTCAACCTTTCACTATTTACAGATGACATGATATTCTATATCAAAAACTCAAAAGACTCCACCAAAAAATTGCTAGAACTGATACACGAATTCAGTAAAGTCACAGGATACAAAATCTGTTGCATTTCTATATGCCAATAATGAAGCACCAAAAAGAGAAATCAAGGAATTGATCACACTCACAACTGCACCAAAAAACATAAGATACCTAGGAATAAACCTAATCAAAGAGGTAAAAAATCTGTAGTCTGAAAACTGATGAAAGAAATTGAAGATGACATAGAGAAATAGAAAGACATTTCATGCTTATGGATTGATAGAAAAATATTGCTAAAATGTCCATACTATCCAAACCAATCTACACATTTAATGTAATCCCTATCAAAATACCAACAACATTTTTTACAGAGCTAGAACAAATAATCCTATAATTTGTGTGGAATCACAAAAGATGCCAAATAGCCAAAGCAATCTTGAAAAAGAACAGCAAAACTGGAAACATCATAATTCTGGACTACAAGTTATATTACAAAGCTAGAGTGATCAAGACAGTATAGTACTGGCACAAAAACAGGCATAGATCAACAGAACAGAATAGAAACCCCAGAAATAAACCCACAACTCTATGGCCAATTAATCTTCGACAAAAAAGGAAAGAATATTCAATGGAAAAAAAGACAGTGTCTTCAACAAATTGTGTTGGGAAGACTGGAGGGCAACATGTAAAAAAATGAAATTGGACCACTTTTTTACATCATACACAAAAATAAATTCAAAATGGATTGAAGACACAGGCAATAACCTCTTTGACATCAGTCATAGCAACTTCTTACTAGATATGTCTCCTGAGGCTAGGGAAACAAAAGCAGAAATAAAGTACAGGGACTTCATCAAAATAAAAAGCTTCTACACAGCAAAGGAAACAATCAACAAACCTAAAAGCAACCTTCAGTATGGGAGAAGATTTTTGCAAATGGCATGTATGATAAAGGGTTAGTATCCAAAATATATAAAGCACTTATCAAATTCAACGACCCAAAACTCAAATAATCCAGTTTGCAAATAGAGAGAAGACATGAATAGACATGTTTCCAAAGAAGACATACAGAAGATTAACAAACACATGAAAAGATGCTCAACATTACTCATCAACAGGGAAATACAAATCAAAACCATGAGATACCAACTCACAACTTTTGGAATGGCTAAAAGTAACAATACAGGAGAGAACAGGTGTTGACATGGATGTGGAGAAACAACCCTCTTACACTGTTGGTGAGAATATAAACTGGTGCAGTCACTGTGGAAAACAGAATGCAGGTTCCTTAAAAAGTTAAAAAAAAAACTACCCTATATTCTAGCAATTACACTATGAGGTATTTGCCCAATGATACAAAAATACTAATTCACAAGGATACATTTACCCTGATGAGTATGGAAGTTTTATCAACAATAGATAAATTATGAAAAGAGCCCAAATGTCCATCAACTGATGAATGGATAAAGATGTAAGATACACACACACACACACACACACACACACACACACACACACAATGGAATATTACTTAGCCATACAAAAAACAAAGTCTTGCTGTTTGCAATGACATGAATGAAGCTAGAGTATTATGCTTTTGAACTCTCTTTTTCCCTCACTCTCTGCCCCTCCACCCTCTCATGTACACACTATCCCTCTCTCTCTCAAAATAAATAAACTTCACAAAAGGGGGGAACCTGGGTGGTTCAGTCAGATAAGGCTCTGACTCTTAATTTTATCTCATGTCATGATTTCATGGTTTGTGCAATCGAGTGCTGTATCAGGCTCTTGCTTGAGATTCTCTCTCTCTTGTTCTCTCTGCCTCTCCCCCACTCATGCTCTTAAAAATAAATAAATAAACTTCAAAAAAAAAGTATTATGCAAAATGAAATAATAAGTCAGAGAAAGACAAATATTTATGATTTCACTTGTATGTGGAATTTAAGAAACAAAACAAACTAGGAGGAAAACCAAGAAACAGATTCTTAACTATAGAGAAAAAACGGGTGGTTATCAGAGGGGAAGTAGGTGGGGGGATGGGTTAAATAGGTGGTGGGAATTAAGGAAGGCACTTGTGATGAGCACCAGGTGTTGTATGTAACCGATGAATCACTAAATTTCACACCGGAAACTAGTATGTTAACTAACTGGAATTAAATAAAAATTGGAGGGGGAAAGAGAAGAATAAATTTGGAAGAAGGGCAATGTAGTCATGGATTCTATGCGTTACTACATTTTTAAAAGGTTAAACCATAAATAGGTTAAAAATTAATTTTTAATTTTTATTTAATGCAAAAAGTGATAAGTTCACCACTGTGCTTGTAATGATTCTAGTGAACTGCCTCTTTACTTTATAAGTGTTATATCTCCTGTTAATTTGAATAACTCTGTAGAAATTCCCCAAATATTATAAGTTGAGGACACATAAATCTATAAGCTCAAAGTATTTGGAAAAAAAATAAAATTATTTAGATTTATAATTAGAAGTTGATAAGATACATCTTTCTGAAATTTTAGAGGGAAATGATATTTATCAAGTGCTTACTGTTGGCCAGTTGTATGGGTAAGATATTTTCATTTGTTAGGAAATTTTTTGCAGTAGTCCTCTAAGACATGTGTAATAATTACTTCATTTTGAGTAGAAAGCATATGGAAATAAAATAATTTTCCTAAGGTTACCATTAATAAATAGTGATGCTAGAATTTGAACATAGGTCTTTTGCCATCAAAGCCTTTATTTTTAATAGCAATATTTTTAAATATAATGTTAAGGTTCTCTAGTTATAGCAATATTTTTAACTATAGTTTTAAGGCCCCCTGGTAAGTTATTAACTTAAATAGTTTATATTAAAAAAAAGCCATGGAGGGGCACCTGGGTGGCTCAGTTAGTTAAGTGTCTGACTCTTTTTTTTTTTTAACGTTTATTTATTTTTGAGACAGAGAGAGACAGAGCATGAACGGGGGAGGGTCAGAGAGAGGAGACACAGAATCTGAAACAGGCTCCAGGCTCTGAGCAGTCAGCACAGAGCCTGACGTGGGGCTCAAACTCACAGACTGTGAGATCATGACCTTAGCCGAAGTCGCCGCTTAACCGACAGAGCCACCCAGGTGCCCCAAGTGTCTGGCTCTTGATTTCAGCTCAGGTCATGATCTCATGGTTCATGGGATCAAGCCTTACATGGGGTTTGCACTGACAGCATGGAGCCTCCTTGGTACTCTCTCCACCCCTCTGTCTGCCCCTCCCCTCTCGCAGTCTCTCTCTTTTTCTCAAAATAAATAAATAAACATTAAAAATTTTCTTTATAAAATAAAGCCATGGATGTATAATATTTCTCTTAAAATATTTGCAGACAAATTAATCAAATATTTACTCTTGAGAACATTTTTTTAAGCGTCATCTTTATTTAGTAGGAATAATTTTCAGTGTGGTTGTGTAGACTGTTGTGCATAAGAGGTTTGGCTGGGAATATCTTCAGATGCCATAAAAAAGATTATGATTACTTGCATCTAGAAAATTTAATATTTTTGGAATTATTACATGACCAAAAAAAAAGAAATTCTTTTTAAAAAATAATTTCTACCATTCACCTTCCATTTCAGTTAAAGATTGAAATGGTATACATAGGACCTTTTTACTATTAAAATAATTAATCTTGAGTGAACATTCTGCTATAGAAATAGCATTATAATGCATACATGTTTTGGTGTTATCTGTCAGGCTCAATATTTAATGGGAATTTTGGATCTCATAGGATTATAGTTTTGAAAAGATATAATAACATAATATTTGGAAAATATCTCAACATTTGGATATTTTAAAACTAAAATTCATCAAATATAACTATATGCTAAAGATACATATGCAATTGTTTTATTGACTAAGTACTCAACAAGAATAATGCATTAGGCATTATTTTAAGCAGTAATAAAACAAAGTGTTTATTTAAAGATTATATTCTAATGGGTTGGGAAAGACAGTACTTTTTAAATCCCATTATATAATGTGTCTGCTGATCATAAGTGTTACGATAGAAAAGGAATCAGAATAAAAAGAACAGAATGTGGGAAAAAGGGAAGAAAGAATGTATTGCTCAAGGGGGTCCTCTCTGCAAAGGTGACATTCCAGCAGAGACCTGCACAAAGTTGGGGAGACTTGTGCAAATACCCAGGAGGGAGAGTATCCTAGACAGAGAGAACAGCTAGGGAAAGGGTCTGGGAATATTACAATGAACATTGCAAACAAAAATCCCTGTGTCATAGACTTTAAATTCTACGTGTGAAGGCACAACAGACAAGAGAAATAAATAATAGTTTGTTGGAGAATAAGTACCAAAGAGACAAATTAATTAGGGAAGGGAGATAAGGAATATATATGGGATAATGAGGTTGCACTTTTTGGTAAGATGCCCAGGGAAGATCTCTCCATGAAGGTGACACTGAAATAAAGACCTAAAGGAAGTTTGGGTGACAGACAAAATTATATCTGGGGAATGGAGGTAGGAGATATTCTAGTTGGAGGAAGCAGCAAATACAAAGGCCCTGAGGCAGGAAAACACTTGACATATTTTGTTTGATTAAAAGCAAGAAAGCCAGTGTGCTACTATGGAAGGAAGGAAGATGAATATAGTAGGAGATGGAATCAAGGAAGCAACAAAATCAAGATGGTCTAAGCCTGCAGGCCTTCATAAGTGGTTTGACTTTTCCTCTGAGTAACATGGAAAGCCATTTAGGTCAGGTGGCCTACCTTCATTTTAAAATAAGGGGGTACCTGGATGGCTCAGTAGGTTAAGCATCCAACTCGTTTCAGCTCAAGTCATGAACTGAGTATAAACCCTGCATCAGGTTCCATGCTGAAAGTACAGAGCCTGCTTGGGATTCTCTCTCTCCCTCTCTGCCCCTTCCTCACTCTCCCTCTCTCTTTTTCTCAAAATAAAAAAATAAACTTAAATTAAAAAAAATAACCAATTTTTGCTGCTGTGCTAAAAATGGACAAAGAGAGTAAAGGAAGTTCAGGGAAAACAGTTGGGTGATATCACATCAATCAAGGTGAGAGATGCCTATGAAAGCTATAAAGAAGGTTAGATGTTGTTGGATTCTGTATATATTATGAAATAGTATCAATAGGATTTGCTCATGAATTGTATGTGGGATGTGAGAGACATATTGGAAATACAGATGATTTTTGCATTTTATCTTATCTGGGAAAATGGAATAAAAATTTACTCTTATGGGAAATATTATGGCAGTGGTAGGTTAGCAGGTGGGAATGGGAGTTCCATTAGGATATGTTCTGTTTCAATGGCTATTAGATACCTGAATAGAAATGTCAACCAAACTGTGTGTGTGTGTGTGTGTGTGTGCGTGTGTGTGTGTGTGTGTATGTGTGTATTAGTATTCAAGGGAGGTACCCAAGAAGGAATACATTTTCTATGGGGCGCCTGGGTGGCTCAGTCAGTTGAGCGTCCAACTTCAGCTCAGGTCAGGATCTCACCGACCGTGAGTTCGAGCCCCGCGTCGGGCTCTGGGCTGATGGCTCAGAGCCTGGAGCCTGCTTCCGATTCTGTGTCTCCCTCTCTCTCTGCCCCTCCCCCGTTCATGCTCTGTCTCTCTCTGTCTCAAAAATAAATAAATGTTAAAAAAAATTAAAAACAAAAAGAAGGAATACATTTTCTAATTCTTTGGTGTATACATGTTTTTTTTTACTATAAGAGGTTAAATATAAGATAAACATAGGAAAGGTGTGGATTGATAAATGAAAGGGTCCAAGGACTAAATTGAGGCCCTGGAATATTTAGACATTGGAAATATGAGGAAGAATAAGCAAATGAAAGCAGCCTTCATTAGGGCACAGTAATAGTGGCTAATGAAAGTGGCATTCACACAGAGGAGGGCACAGTGAAGGAGCAGAAATTCAAGCAAAAAAAATTTTTTCAGAAGAAAAGTGTAAACAACTCCATTAAATGCTTATTGTAGGTCAAGTAGATGAGGAATTGGTCAATAAATTTAACAACATGAAGATCATTGGTTTCCTTCATGGTAGAATTTGGTCAGTGTTAGGAAGACAGCCAGATTTGAAAAGTTTTTGAGAGAATTGGAGTTGTCTGCAGTGGTTGTTGATTTATTTGTTTGTTTTATGGGTGGAGAGAAATGAGTTGGTACTTGGAAGGAAATCAGGTCAAAGGGATATTTTTTTCTTCCTATTTTCTTTTAAACTTTGGAGAAATACCAATATTTTGAACATTATTGATGATGCAGAAGGGAGAGGTTGGTCTCTGATTAGATCAAAGACAGTTCATTTATGATAAGATAATCAGAAACAGTGCAGATATAGACAAGTTGACAACTATTGTGGTGATGTTACAGGTTGACTTCCCTGGGAAACACCTCCATGAGTGGAGTTTAGTGTGGATGATGGTTATTAAGAAGTGACCTTTTAATTCACCCACTGGAAGGGAGGAGGAAGGAGCAGGTGTGAGAAGGAGAATAACTGGCACTGTGATGTAGGTTTACCAGTAATCCCAGATGATGCCAAGGAGGATATTTAAAGCTAGAATGACTTTTCAGGATTGTCTGGAGTTGTGCTAAGGTAATCAGGTCATTATACTTACTCACTGAGCAGTTGTTGTCTGTGTGCTACCCAAGGAACGGGTATAATAAACTTGGTTGAGTGGATTCTCTGTATCAAAAGCAGTCCATAATGGTGCTAAGAGCTAAAGGCTGTCAATAGGACCCCAACAGTTGGGACAAGACCTTCACTGAAGGGGATCCTGGACACACATTGCAGTGACCACCATAGGAGGAATGTATATCAGTGATTTAAAAAAAAATTGTTTAATGTTTATTTATTTTTGAGAGTGAGAGAGACAGAGCAGGGAGGGGAAGAGAGAGAGGAAGACACAGAATCTGAAGCAGTCTCCAGGCTCTGAGCTGTCAGCACAGAGCCTGACGTGGGGCTCGAACCCATGAACTGTGAAATGATGACCTGAACTGAAGTCAGATGCTTAACTGACTGAGCCACCCAGACACCCCTATCAAAATTTTTTTTATTACTTCTGTTTTTTTCCAGGAAGTAGGAGGAAGAAGTGGGGGAAAGGGCAGGAGGTTGTTTTAAAAGAGAGATGTGAAAGTATTGGATAGAGGATGGAGAGAATGGACTCCATAAGTGTACTGGGTTTAGGTAGCACAATGGTCCTACTTTGGGTAGGATGGATGAATCTAGAGCAAAACGAGTCATGATCATTGATGCTCTTCTCCATTCACATTCCCTTGCCAAGAGCACAATAGGTAAAGAGTTTAATTTAACTTAGGTTGAAGTTGTGCTAGAGTAATAAATAAGAGGGAGAGAGGAGTAAGGAGTCATGGTTGTAGGCAAGGAAGTATTAACCTTATATAATGTAAAATAGCTGAAGAGAATAGTTAGGCCCAAATCTTGAGAGACAATCAAAAGATATATGAATTTTAGGAATACTAAATGACTTGCTGGTTTTACTAAATGACACCTTTCCCCTATCTCTATGGGTCTATAATACTCAAAATCTATGTACATTTTCTATTTACTAATATTTTGATGATGATGATGATTTATGTTTTGATGCTCAGTCTTATAATTTCCTGAGACTTTTAATGAATTAAGACTGATCTGAGATTGAAAAACCAAATTTGAACTTAGAAGTAAGAAAATAATAGTTTTTTTATATCTTAACGATAGAGAACAAACTGATGGCTACCAGAGGGGAAAAGGGGAGTTGGGTGAAATAGGTGAAAGAGATTAAGAGCACACTTACCATGATGAGCCCTGAGTAATGTGTAGAATTGCTGAATCACTATATTGTACACCTAAAACTAACATAACACAATATGTTAATTATACTGGAATTAATTTTTTAAGTAAAAAAAGAAAGAAACATTATTTAAGTGGAAAAAAAGAATTATTTATATAATTGCTCACCCAGAGTGTAGAAAGTTATGTCACATGTATAGAACCTGTGCTAGGATTATAGACTATCATCACATTAGTCAAACAAATTTATATATAACTTTATCTTTTGAGATTATTTCACTGTACGTATTATTCACCATCAAAGTAACTTTTTGTAACATACATCAAGATATCAAAGGAAAGACCTTAAGATCAAAAACATTTTTATAACACTCTGGATAATTGATCTTTTTATAAAAGCAATTACAATTTACTGTTTTACTTGTAATGTAGTTAAAATTGTCTCTTTCAAGGCTAACATACTCTGGTGTACTTTGGTTTCCTCTTAATTAGTGAAACCTTTGGCTGGATGATTAATATCTGATAATATGCCAAGTGAAAATGGCAAGCCACAGCAAGAGATTATTCATCAGACCTGTTATATATAAGAAGGAAAAATGAGAATGAAGAAAGTTTCATTGTAGCTTTCATGATCTCTTGTAGATTTACCTCACCATACCTCTAGCTGCATCTCAATTCTTATCTTCATGTAATAAATAGGAGTATATTTTTTGAGATACCTCTAATTAACCCAACTGATATTTTCAAAAGCATTATTAAATAATTAACACTTTTAAAGGTGATATGATGTTACATTCATGGACTTATAACAATTATTTTAAAGAATTGTAGATTACTTCAGGTGGTGTAATAGGTAAGTATTTAAAGAAATAACCACATCTATTAAAACATTTTAAATTAAGAGTATTGTAATAACTCCTATTAACATGGAAACATGCTAATTCCAGAAATGAATTTGTCATCTTAATGGTTCAAATACTGGCTATGAGTTTTATTTCTGTTATTTAACCTTAGTGAATGCCAATGTCCCCTCATCAATCAGTGGGGATAATAAGCCTTTGCCCTCTGTGCTTACAAATTGATCATAGGTTTATGAGCTCACATTTGCCAGTAAGAACACCACAAAGCTTCAAGTTCCTATGGCTTTCAGTCAAGATACCAGTCAAAAATCAATTTTTTATTTTAGAAACTATTTTTAATAATCATATTTTTTGTAGAGTGTCTTAGGAATATTTTACCTGCAGGCAAATGACTATGTACGAGAAATGCTAACTCAATTCTTGCTCAAAATAAATGTAAGAATTATTTTTCCATTCTTCACCAATATTTTCATCTATAGGTCTATCATCTGTCAGAAAATGATTTTTCATCAGAGACCCTTATGAAGATTATTTTTAAAGTTCTGAAATCAACTTAGTCTAACTTCTAAATATTGAATTGGTTTTGTGCTAATACATTATTTTAAACAACCACGTTGATTTTGATTTGCCAACTCACTACTTATTAGCCGTGCAATCATTGTCAAGTTGCTATTTGCTCTTCACATATGTTTAGTAATCTTTAAAATGGAGAAATTAATATTTAATCTCCAAAATGCCTAGCATAGAGTGTGTATGCTAGTAGCTAGTGTGATTATTATTCATCTATCTTCATTTCCTCTTTTTTATTGTTTTAGAATGTTAAAGGTAGTTTCTGAATGAGCTACAACCAATTTATATTACAGGATATTTATATGAGACACAGAAATTTGACAGTGATCTGAGTAATCCTCATGATAACAGAAACAACAGTAACAACAAAAAATAAAAGTGATAAAAGAAGACTTCAATATGCAACAATTTTGCAGGTGATGCAGCAAGTATTAGAAAATCTGTAAGTCATTTCTATAGAAATCACAGAAGTTAAAGCTGTGATACCCCTCAGAAAGAACACCTATCTTAGTTCTTCAATCTTACATAAGAATCTAATACCCAAATGTTAGTGATTAATAAAACTCAAGTGTCTCACATCTAAAATGTTTTACTTGTTTTAATAGTTTAGTTTTTGTAAAATTTAAACTTAATTTTATGAAGTTTATAACTCATAATAAATTAACTGGTTTCACCACACCTTTAAGGTTAGAGAATTAATTGAGAATGCCTGGAACATTGACAGTCTAAAACTTACTAGCACCACCTACAGGACCAACTGCAATTTAAATAAATACTGGATTCCCATTCCTTCTTCCAAACACACAACTCCCATACACCAAACATTGTCACTTACTCAGAACAGATTTAAGACTAGGAAATTAAAGCCCAGGAGACAGATAAACCTCAACACTTTATTCCTAACTGTATAAGATTTATCCTGGTGCCTTGACCCTTTTTCCTCATTTCTCCCTAATAACTAACCAATCTACTGTATTTAACATATGATCATAAGATCAGTGTCCAGAACCCATTATGCACTTTCCTTCTTGCCAATTTCTTGCAACTTTCTCTCTCCAACTCTTTAAACTAATTCACTTTTCTAGGCACTGGTTTTTGAAATGTGCGTGTGTGTTTGCGTGTGTGTGTGTGTGTGTGTGTGTGTGTGTGTGTATTTATTTCCAGGGGTGAAAAACCTTCCTGTTTCCAAATTTACTCAACCCACTATACCAACCAGTGTTATCTTTATGAAGTATTTCAGGAGAGATCCCTCTTAGACCTTTCTATCTGCTAACATTATATACTTATGATTGTTTTCTATTAAAATATTCTTTTAACTATAATAGGTTAATTTGAAATGTCATAATAAACATAACAAAACGTGTAGTAAATGTATTGGAAGTTACATATATGTTTCAGAAATCATTTCAGAAATTCAATTTTAATATATTAATATCCAAATAGCCTTTTAGAGTTTATAAATTCAGTGAGGATGAAAAAAGGAAAGTAAAGCCATATAATCCCTAAAGAGATATCACAGCCTTAATGCAACCACTGCCTCACAGTGTGGTTCCTGTGCTGTGTCCAGTAGTAGAGTCAAAGGGAGTCAAATTAGAAACCTTGACATGCTTGTTTTCATATTAAGATTATTTATTGGGAAAAAGACAGCTTCTATCCGTAAGAATCAATACATATGAATTTAAAGCCCTGAGTCACACATATTTGAAAATGAGTAAACTTATCTTTACCAGAAGTTATTGTGTATGTTCTTAAACCACCACCAAAGAAAGTAGAATTAGAAACTCTTTCTTTTTTATCTATACAGTTTGTGAAATGCTTAACTATTTATAATGAAACATAGAATTATGTGTAAAATCCTAACACTTTCATCAATAACGAATACTTCTGTATTTTTTTGCCGTTAGGCCTTCACTGTTTGTTAGTTCTTTGTAATTTGGAATGTATTTAAGAAGATTTGAGGGGCGCCTGGGTGGCTCAGTCGGTTAAGCGTCCGACTTCAGCTCAGGTCACGATCTCGTCGCCCGTGAGTTCCAGCCCCGCGTCTGGCTCTGGGCTGATGGCTCAGAGCCTGGAGCCTGCTTCAGATTCTGTGTCTCCCTCTCTTTCTGCCCCTCCCCCTTTCATGCTCTGTCTCTCTCTGTCTCAAAAATAAATAAACGTTAAAAAAATAAAAAAAAAGAAGATTTGATTGTACATTCACTAAATCAGTAAATTATTGTACATATCTCAAAAAAGTAAGGTATAGAATCCCTCTTAGGATATTAAAGTTAGTGATTTATCTCCTTCATATAATTTCAGTATATTTTGTTTACTGCTCAGTCTCATCTTCTGTCAGATTAACAAACATTAAATTTGAGAGTCTACATTGGATTACTATGTAACATACTGTTTTAATATGAAGTAATGGGAAGTTTCAAAAAAAATCTCTCTTACAATTGGTGAATAAAGGAAAGAAAAGGAGAACATTTTCAAGAAGCATTCTTCACCATGGGAATATATTTCATAGACTGATAATTCTGGAGCAATGTTTATTTATTAAAATATTTAACTCCTACAGTTTCTAGGAAACTATTCTAAAAATCACATCATTGATCAAGAAGAGGAAAGGGCCATATATACTGAGCTATGAATAGATTAATAAACAATAATAGAAATACAAATAATATATATCATTCTTTTTTAGGTCATTTTGTTTTTAAGAAAGTATTTTCAATTTGTGCAAATGCAATATAATTTAAGGAAAGACAGTTGAACCCCAATCAATGCTATAATCTTTCATACTTACAGTGGAGTATTTTGATAACTACAATATTTGCAGAGTAATCAAAATGGATGAGTATAATTAATTTGCACAAGCCATTCCAGGCTTCTATAAAATGAAAATAGCATGGCTTTTTCCCTCATACTTATAGATAAAGAATACTTTATATCTTCGTTATACTCTGCTAGAGCACACAAGTCTCTCTACTTTGGAAAATTCATGCTTGGTTTTACATGCCATTCCTAGCATTACATAATGAGGCAGCAGGTTGGACACCAGGTCCCCCTAACCACTTCTATTTCTTTTCTCAGTATGCATGAATGGGTTCTATTAACAGTAGAAAAATCAATATGTAGGAAATATTATAAAGAAATAAAAGGACTATTTAATGGGTTATAAATGTATTGTTTATTTTCTTCCTACACTGGCACCTTGTATGCACCCTCAATAGAAATAAAGAGTGTACAGTTGCATATAATCTGAAAATTGTCGTATTTAAATTGAATGGTATGTATTTATTTTTAAGGCCTTCCTATCACAGCTTAACAAATAAAAATAAACCTTGTCTGGATAATGAGAGAAAAGTAGGTACAAGTTATAAAAGTAGTAATTCTTTAAGTTTTTCCCCCACTTTTTTAGCCTTGCATCTAAATCCTGTGTTATGTTGACAGATCTGGGAAATTTTAGTGGCCGGACAAGAAGTGCAGTCTCTGTGAGGGAAGGCCAGGGGGTTGTTCTGATGTGCTCTCCTCCGCCTCATTCACCAGGTACAGTAGGATCCCATTCTGTATTGCTGATGCTCTTTTTTTACTATATGCTCATTCTTTTAGACAGTGTATTGACTAGGAAACATTCCAGGTGAAATATGCATGACTTTTTTGAAATGTATCAGAGTATCAGCTGAGTAATTAAAAATCATATACTCTAAATACCACCGGACAGAAGACTGCTCTCCTATGACAAGATTATTTAATTGCCATTCTAATTGTTGATTGTTGTGGCTATGTCTCTGCCTACACTGGGGTTGTGAGGAGTGACTGATTATATTCTCTCAGGTTTGTGGAGGGAGTGGAGATATAGATAACTTAAGTCTCCAAGGAATTTCTGGATGCTGAAAGCAGGGTCTCACAGGACCCTGAAGATTTAGCTATTGTCAAGATAAGCTTGTTTTTAGTTTTTAAGGAAGTGTAAACTTTAAGTCATTAAGGCAGCCATAAACTTTTTGGTAAGTGTTACATGCTGCAGATCTCTGACATCTATCAATGGGCTGCAGGCTGAATGGGAATTCAATTTAAACCGCATTTTTCTTGCCTTTGTTCCCTTCATCATTAATAATTGAGTAAATAAATAAAAATGTGATATCTGATTGAGATCAGTAAGAGTAACACCAGATGGTTGCTATTGTATATATGTCATAAGAAATATTAGAATGGGGGTACATGGCTGGCTCAGTTTGAGGAGCCTCCATACTGTTTACCATAGTGGCTGCCTCAGTTTTTATTCCCACCAACAGTGTAAGAGGTGTTCCCCTTTCTCTACATCCTTGCCAACACCTGTTATTTTCTATGTTGGTAATTTTAGCCATTCTGACAGGTGTGAGGTGAGATCTCATTGTAGTTTTGATTTGTATTTCTCTGATGGTGACGAGTGATGTTGAACATCTCTCCATGTGTCTTTTAGCCTTCTGAATGTCTTCTTTGGAAAAATGTCTGTTCCAGTTTTCTCTCCATTTTTTAACTGGATTATTTGTTTTCTGGGTGTTGAGTTTGATAAGTTCTTTATAGATTTTGGATAATAACACTTTATCATTTTTGTCATTTGCAAATATTTTTCCCATTCTGAAGGTTGTCTTTTAGCTTTGTTGATTGTTTCCTTCACTGTGAAGAAGATTTTTATCTTGATAAGTCCCAATAGTTCATTTTTGCTTTTGTTTCTTTTGCCTCAGGAGATGTATGTAGTAAGAAGTTGCTACATCCCATGTCAAAGAGGTTGCTGCCTGTGTTCTCTAGAATTTTGATGGTTTCCTGTCTCACTTTTAGGTCTTTCATCCTAAATGTGTATGTGTAGGAATTTTATTTTGAATTTATTTTTGTGTATGATGTAGAAAAGTGGTCTACTTTCATTATTTTGCATGTTGCTGTTCAGTTTTCCCAACATCATTTGTTGAAGAGACTGTCTTTTTCCCATTGGATATTCTTTCTTGCTTTGTCAAAGATTAGTTGACCATATAGTTGCGGGTCCATTTCTGGGTTTTCTTTTCTATCCTATTGATCTCTGTGTTTATTTTTGTACCAATATCATACCATCTTGACCATACCACTGAAGCTTTCGAATATACCTTGAAGTCAGGAATTATGATGCATCCAGATTTACTTTTCTTTTTCAAGACTGCTTTGTCAATTCTGGGTCTTTTGTGGTCCCATACAAATTATAGGATTGTTTGTTCTAGGTCTGTGAAAAATGCTGATGGTATTTTGATAGGGATTGCATAAATGTATAGATTGCTTTGGATAGTTTAAACATTTTAACAATATTAATTCTTCCAGTTCATGACCATTGGATGTTTTTCCATTTCTTTGCATCCTCTTCACATTCTTTCATCAGTGTTCTAGAGTTCAGAGTACAGATATTTTACTGCTTTGCTTAAGTTTATTCCTAGGTATTTTATGGGTTTTGGTGCAGTTATAACTTGGATCAATTACTTGATTTCTCTTTCTCCTGATTTATTATTGGTGTATAGAAATATAATAGATTTCTGTGTTTTGATTTTCTATCCTGTGACTACTGAATTCATGTATCAGTTCTGTCAATATTTTGGTTGAATCCTTGGGTTTTCTACATAGAGTATTATGTCATGTGTAAATAATGAAATTACTTCTTCCTTGCTGCTTTGGATGCCTTTCATTTCTTTTTGTTGTCTGATTGCTGAGGCTAGGACTTCCAGTACTATGTTAAATAACAATGATGAAAGTGTATATCCTTGTCTTTTTTCTTGATCTTAAAGGAAAAGCTCAGTTTTTCACCATTAAGGGTTATATTAGCTGTGGGTTTTTCATATGTGACCTTTATGATGTTGAGATATGTTCCCTCTAATCCTACTTTGTTGACTGTTTTATTAAGAATGGATGCTGTACTTTGTCAAATGCTCTTTCTGCATCTATTGAAAGGATCATATGGTTCTCATCCTTTCTTTGATTAATGTGGTGTATCACATTGATTTGTAAATATTGAACCCAGGAATATATCCCATATAGTGTGGATGGTGGTGAATGATTGTATTAATGTACTGTTGGATTTGGAAGAAATAGGAAAGAAATAGAAAAATTGAACAGACCCATAACTAGCAAAGAAATTGAATCAGTAATCCAAACTCTTCCAACAAACAGAAGTCCAGGGCCAGATGGCTTTCCAGGAGAATTCTACCAAACATTTAACGAGGAGTGAATGCCTGTTCTTCTCAAACTGTTCCAAAAACTAGAAATAGAAAGAAAACTTCCAAACTCATTCTATGAGGCCAGCATTAGCTTGATTACAAAACCAAAGACCCCACTAAAAATACAGAATTATAGGCCAATGTCTTTGATGAATATGGATGCAAAGTTATACAGAGTGATTATTGATAAATATGAATTTAGAGTCATTGTGTTACTTTTTAAGTAGTTTTTTTCTGGAGATTTTGTCTGTTCCTTTCTAGTTTTTAATCACTTTGGGTTTTCTCTCCCATTCAAAGAGTCTCCTTAATATTTATTTCAGGGTTGGTTTAGTGGTCATGAACTCCTTTAGTTTTTGTTTTTCTGGGAAACTCTTTATGTCTCCTTGTTTTCTGAAAGATAGCCTTGCTGGATAAAGTATTCTTGGCTACATATTTTTCCCATTCTCATGCTGAATATATCATGCCACTCCCTTCTGGCGGCTGTCAAATTTCTATAGGGAGATTGTCTGCTAGCCTTTTTTTGTCTTCCCTTGTAAGTTAAGGACTTCTTTTCTCTTGCTGCTTTTAGACTTTTTTCTTTATCTCTATATTTTGCAAATTTAACTATGCTCTGTCTTGGTGTTGGCCTGCTTTTGTTGATTTTGATGGGAGTTTTCTGTGCTTCCTGGCCTTTGGTGTCTCTTTCTTTCTCCATATTAGATAAGTTTTCAACTATAATTTCTTCAAATAAACTTTCTTCCCCCTTTTCTCTGAGAGTTATTATGTTTGCTAGAGTCACTGAGTTCCCTAAGTCTATTCTCGTGTTCCATAATTCTTCGTTCTCTCTTTTGTTCAGCTTTATTATTTTCCATTATTTTAATTTCTACATCACTTTTTCCTTCCTCCGATTCTTCCATACTTGTGGGTAATATGTCCAGTCAGTTTCACATCTTGGTTATAGCATTTTTTTTTTTATTTTGGCCTAACTAGTTGTTAGATTTTTTTTTATCTCTGCATTAAGGGATTCCCTCATATCTTCTATTCTTTTCTCAAACCCAGTTAGTATCCTTATGATTGTTGCTTTAAATTATCCCTCAAGCAATTATATGTGGATTAGATTCCTAGCTGTGACCTTTCCTTGTTCTTTCTTTTGGTATGAATTTCTTCATCTTGGAATTTTGTCTAGGTCTGTCTTCTGTGTGTTAGAAAAGCCTATTATTTTTCATGTTCCTTAATGTAATGGCTTTATGAAGAAGAGGCCATATACTTTCCAGGGTCTGGTCCTTCAGGAAGTGTCTCCGGTGTATGCTTTGTGCTCTCTGCTGCTGTGTTTTGCTGCTCTTTCCCTCAGGTCAGTCCACTGCAGAGTTTCTCCTTGCCTGAATTGGTGAGAGTGTGGCCTTGTTCAGAGGGTGGTGAGTTTTATCTAGGTGTGCTCTGATCTGCTTGCTGAAAGAAACTTGACACTATTTCCTAGATAGCTGAAGCTTTGCAGCATTCTATGGTCAGTAGATATGTGTGTGGAGGGAACTTGTGTTGGTCTTCTAGAGGTGGTGTCTACTATCCTGGTTCTCATCACACTTGCCCTAGAAAAGCAGCACCTGCTGAGTGCAGTAGGTGGAGCTTTGTGTAAGCGGTTTAGATCACCACTATTGGTGCTGTTCTGCTCACTGAAGTGAGCTTATGCTCACATAAGTCAGCTTATGCCAGGGGTGGGGAAGAGAAATAGCGCCAGCTTATGCCAGGGGTGGGGAAGAGAAATAGCGCCAGCCCTATCTCCCATCCTGGATAGGGGAGTTCAAACCCATAGCTGTCTGGGAAGCCTTTCCAGAGTAACAATCTCTCCCTCATGTTTCCCGGGCTTCTCTCAGATCCCTCCCTCACCCTGACTGTGTCTAGGCCATCTGGCCACCTGGCAATGCAATACACCTGTGTTCTCTTCCAGGGAGGTTGGCTAAGTTTCAAAACTACAAACTTGCAGGAATCTGGCCTCGTGGGGACCTATGCTGGGGAGGGTCTCTCCATGCTGGGACTAATGCTGGTTTGTTCCACAAGGGCTGTTGCACCAAAGCACAAGGGAATGGATTTGAGAGTAAAGTGCAACAAAGAGCCAGTGTCCAGGTTAGCCTCCTCCAGAAGCCATATCTGCACCTTTGTTAAGGGGAAAGGGATAGTAGTGGCACCCATTAGCTCTTTTGTCCCCAGAGAGGCAATGCCACCTCACCCAGATCCATTCCAAGAAGGGGGGACCATCTCTCCCAGTGAGTGCCAGGGATCCTCAGATCTCACCGTCAACTACTGGGCTATTTTCCCTCCTTCTACAGGAGCACTATAACACCTACTGTGCTCCATACCAGCCATGATACCGACCTCTAAAATTCTAGTCTTTTAGCTCAGCTCCTTATAAAATCTCACAAGAATCAGACCCTCTCATTTTCCCAGTCTATGTCTTAGGGAAAGTGTTTTCCTTTTGTGATTCCCCTTGTGTTCCCCTCTCTCTCTTTCTTCTTTCTCTGTATCAGGACTCCCTCCCCTCTGCGGCATCTGTCATCTTTTTCTCCTTTCCTTCCTCAATTCTCACCTTCACACTTTCTAATTTCCTTTATGTGGCCTCTTCTCTCCCACTAGTTGCGCATTTTGTTCCATCAGTCTTCAGATTGATTTCTTGGGTATTCAGAATTATTTGATATTTATTGTTGTTTTTGAGGCAAACCTAGGCAAGCCTTCCTACTACTTCACCATCTTACTTCCCAACAATTTTATCATAATGTTGTTATGTTAAGTAAAATGCTGGAGGTAAAAGTTTACTGATATTTTTCTCTACTCCTACAAGATTATATGTTCTTTAGGGTACAAAATTTAGCACACCTAGCAGCAGACATTCATTAAATTCATGTTAAATAACTAAATAAGTTTGCTTATTCTAACAGTTGAGTTTTATAGTGCTTTAGACAGTTTCTATCAGCATCATGCTGTTAGTTTATTACAACCCATATTTATTACAGATATTTGGGTGACCTAATTCAAATATTACTATTTCAAAGTATAGCAGCTACTATAATGCAGTAGTGCTACATAAAATTATAAAAAGTTACGTATCACAGAAGATTAAATAGTATTCAGAATAAGCCCAAAGACACATGTTCTCATTACCTTAAACAGATGTACAATGCCCATTTTTTGTGTGATGTAAAGTAAAAGCTAGGATTGATTTTTTTTTGCAAAATATCTGTTTACTTCCCAAGAGAACAATATTAACTCCTGTCAGTAACATCTGTGAATGAAAACATCTTGATTGGATACTGACGTAGTTATTCATCTATGAGAAAATAAATATAAATTTTTTTCTGGATTGTTAACCACACCTGCTGAAAAGTATTTTGGTTGCTAAAAAAAACAACCAAGGGGCGCCGGGGTGGCTCAGCCGGTTAAGTGTCCGACTTCGGCTCAGGTCATGATCTCACAGTCTGTGAGTTCAAGCCCCACATCAGACTCTATGCTGACAGCTCAGAGCCCGGGGCCTGCTTCAGATTCTGTGTCTCCCTCTCTCTCTGACCCTCCCCCGTTCATGCTCTGTCTCTCTCTGTCTCAAAAATAAATAAACGTTAAAAAATATTTTAAAAAAAAGAATAAAAAAAAAAACACAAAACCTCTGTAAGTTTAGTAATTTTGAAACTCAGGGTTGTATTGTAAAGTAAAGATCTGTTAAAATGAAATAAGCCTGATAAAACCTATAACCATACATAGACTTATTTTATGATTTAGAGATTATCATCATGAATATTTTTAAATAAAGAATGCAGTAAGTACTACTTTACTTTAAATATGTTTTGTTAATATTATGTGCATTAACATTATCTCAGCATCTTGCACTGAAGTGGGACTTAAAATTCTTATATGAAGTATTAGGCTATAGTTAAAAATACCACTCTACAATATAATAATCATATTTTCACATTCACTGTAACAGGTAACCCTTGCAAAGTATCTGAGAGTTAGAGATTATTGTCATTACTCCTATATCTAAGCTTCAGATAGATTAAGTGAAACACTTAAGTACTTAGTAAATGATGGAACAAGGATTTCAATCTTTAATACGTTGTTACCATATAATTTACATTTTGGTTAAAGCTATACTAAAACATTCATAGTATGAATAGAAGCAAAACTTTTTTTAAAAATGGAATTATAAGCCTCTCAAAAATGCTTATTGTATTATATAAAAATTTTAGTATTTTTTTCATTCAACAAATGTTTATTGAGTACCTACTATATTTTAACTA
Source organism: Panthera leo (assembly GCF_018350215.1). NCBI lineage: Eukaryota > Metazoa > Chordata > Mammalia > Carnivora > Felidae > Panthera > Panthera leo. The sequence continues at coordinate 33,823,348 of NC_056688.1, read as the reverse complement.
ATGAGTTTAGTCTATTTATATTTGTTTGTATCATCTAAGTTTGTACTACTTACTATGCTTTTTCTGGGTTTTTTTTTTTTTTTTTTTTTTGTCCTTTTTTCATGTCCACTACCTTCTTTAAAGGGAGGGATTAATTATATTTTTCCCTTCTACTCATTTCAAAATTACAATGAATCAAATGAGTCAAATGATTCATTGACTATTTAAAGATTGTATTACTGTGGTTCTTAAACATACAAGATCTTAGAAGAACCAAAGTTTAATGTATCTATCTTCTAGATGCCCAGAAAACCAGGGGCTCTGTGGTTGTTAAAAAGAGGAATTTATCCTTAAGAGAAGATAGCCAGAATCTTTATTTGGCATTTCTGTTATTTGCAGAGAATTCTAACAGGTCTTGAGACAAGGAATAAAAAATAAATAAATAAAGGTTGCAAGCACTGTCCCAACAGTCTTTGAATTCAATAGGAGAAAAACCAGAGTACATAAAGCTACTTGTAGCCAAGGATAAATCATAAGAAACATATTTCAAAAACCTTTTATCATTTTTCCTAATTAGTATCTAGACCCCTAACTTATTCTCAATTCTACTAGTCTAGTACCATTTTTCCTTGATGATCTTATTAAATTATGTGGGATTGAGTCCCAGACAGAATAAGTCCCCAGTCTTTGATATATCAGCTTTCTTGAAATTCCAAATCATGGACACAGGTCCAACTCTCTCAAACATGCTCTCCATGCCAACCAGTCCCTCTACCATTACTCTTTTGATCACATGTCACTCATGAGGAATGCTAGTGCTGAACTGGTCTCAGAGAAAAGGATAATAAAACCATAATAATTGATTACCAAAGAAGCACCAAGGAAAGTGGATTAAGGCATTATGAGAAGATTTATAGACAAAAAATTATTTTCTTTCTTCATACTATGTGTTTTCAGCCATCATAAAATGAGCTATAGAAAAGCCTATGTCTGAGCATACACCAAACACAGGAGCATAATGCACTTGGTGGTCCCTTTAATACTTTCTAATTTTAATCTTGTTGTAACATAATTTATTCAATTTAAAAATATACTCAAACAGCAGTTGACACTGGAGGATTAAGGGCCCTGGTCCTGACCCAGATGCTAAACCCTAGGAACACTTTAATGCCCCAAAGGCCTGAGACTCCTTCCCTATGAAGTATTGGTTATGATAGAGCTAAGGAGCCCTTCAGTTCTCCTGTCTGAGCTGTAACATTTTAGCTGAAATGTTTTCTATTAAAGAAAAAAAAAAAGAGTTTGTTTTCTCTAGATTGAATACATTTTTACTTCACTGTAAACACTTCACTTTACTTCACTTTACTTCACTTTAAAACAGGTAGGTTCACCAGCCTCAAACCCATGGAGGAAACTGATATTGTACAATTAAACAAATAAGAAAAATAATGTTTATTTACTTATTGAGAGAGAGAGAGAGAGAGAGAGAGAGAGAGCTAGAATCCCAAGCAGGTTCTGCACTATGTGTGCAGAGCCCAACATGGGACTCGAACTCATGAACTGTGAAATCATGACCTAGGCTGAAATCAAGAATCAGACACTCAACTGACTGAGCTACCCAGGCGCCTCAGCAAATTTAGAGAACATAAATACATGCCCCCCCAAACAGTGTGATGAAGAAATACGAGATAGTCTCTGCTTTCAAAGAGTATACTAACCATAATATTTCACCTGGGATTTGGACTCAGATAGCCAGGGATTCCCATCCTAGCTCTGAAACTTTCTATTGACTTTATTTGTTAAATGAAGCCTTATATTAGCTATAAAGAAGGAATAATAAAAATTGCCTCAAAGAATTGTAGCAAGAATTAAGAAATAGTTTATGTAATGCAATTAGCCCAATGCTTGGAGGATAGTGAGCATTAAATTCATTTTTGTCTTGAAAATCTGTCTTAAAGAATCCTCTTTAAAACACAATTTCTATGAGAGAAGTGACACCTTAAATCATTATCTGCTAACATTAATTACCATTTGGCACGGATTAGTTGACATAAAACTGACAAAAGGCAATTGTAAGACGAGGAGGGGCACTTGGAAATGTGAATCTGAAGGTCTGAGAAGTGAAAGAGATCACTGAAAGGAAAAATGAATCCTGACAATAAAGTAAAAGGACACTAGGTATCATTGCTATCTTCAGAGAGCCTCTTTATCCTAGGATTGCTGGTACCAGAAATTATCTCCTTAGGGCACATCTATATAAAATGGGAACAGAAATTTTACAAAAGTGAAAATGAAATATTTTGGTTGATACTTTTTTTATTAAAAAAATTACATATTACATTATAAAATCTGTCTCATAATTTTAAAATTCTGTAACAACCATAACTATTAGGAAAAAAAACCTCAAGTGTTTTTGGCATTCTTTTTCCTATAAAATAGTAAAATAGATTGTCACTCCATGCTTCATATTTAACTTTGTGCCAAGATCACAAGTAAGTCTGTTTTTTTTTTTTTTATGTTTACTTATTTTGAGACAGAGAGAGACAGCGTATGAGCGGGGGAGGGACAGAAAGGGAGGCACCAAATGTGAAGCAGGTTCCATGCTCTGAGCTGTCAACACACAGCCCTAAATGGGGCTTGAACCCACAAGCCATGAGATTGTGACCTGAGCCAAAGTCAGATGCTCAATCAACTGCACCACCCTAACACCCCTCATAACAAGTAATTCGTAAAAAGTAATTGGCTCAAAAATATTTGATAAGTTCAACAATTTTCTCAAGACTTCTCAATTATTTCCAGTCACTATTATATTGAAACATGTGGAGTCCATATTCTTGCAGTTTCTGGTACTTCATCATATCTTCATTGATTAGTAAATAAGGTCTAATGAAAGGAGACACTTTTCAAACGTATCTTTATTAACTTCGTGACAGCCACAATTTTGCAAAATGTGCAGTTTCACTTTGCAATATATTAGTGTTGTATTCTAATGTGTTATAAATAACTGACCAAAAAGAGATTAGCAAGATGGAAAAAGATAGATTAAGTACCTAAAATGTTGTGATTAATTTTAAAAGTAACCAATCTGTCTTTATTGTCATGGGACTATGATTTTTCTTTCCTAAAAAAATCTTGTAATCAAGTAGATTTGAGTTAAATTATTAGGACTCAGGGAACTCTATTATTAAATTCTGAAGAGGGTCAGCTATCTCATTAGGATAAATATTAGGAATGAAAACCAATTTTTTATATTTTCCATGTAGTGTCTTATTTAATCTTCATCCCTGCTTTGTAAGTTTCTTATTGTTACCTTCATTATACAAATGGGGATTTTGTGCTCAGAAGTAACTTGTCCAAAGTTTTACATCTAATAAATAAAATGCCAGAGATTCGGGCCTGTGTAACTCTAAGCCCAATGTCCTTTTGACTATATCATATGGTCTTTCCACAACATCATTGTGATATTTTATTGAAAATTCATTTTCTGTCTACAGAAGCCACTGGTTAACATGTTTATTACATTAATTCAAATGAATTAGTAATTTCATCAATTACTTTTATTGACTTGGCCAAATTGTTAGCTGAGTTAAATATTCTGTACTGCCAAAATCAAGTATATAAATAATACATGAAAGTAAATTATGTGTATGTAAACATTTTAATATTTTTACCATGTCTCTATCTCAACAGTAATTTAAAAGGCAGACAGAACAGGTGAATATTCAAGTACATTGAATAAAATGATAGAGAAATGAGAAATTTTTATTTTTTTATTATTCATGTTTTCCTATGTGAGTATTAAAGTAATAATACAATTTTTATACCCTTAAATTACACACAAAAAGACTGTTTCACCCAAAGTACGTTATCTGGTGAAGTATTTCTTACAAAAGGTTTAATTAGTTTCTGAACTTGGTGCTTATCAACAGGTACAAATTGACTTTCCCTTAAAATTTTCACAAATCTGTTTTAAAGTATATGCCTTTATTCTTTTCTTGCATGAACTGTTCTTTGTTTCAATATGTCCTCTAGATGTCACTGGAAAGGAAAATTCAAATTTAGAGTATTTGGTTTTTAACTGTATCTGACAAAATTTATACACAAAAAGCCAAATATCAGAAAGCAAACACTTCAACCTGAGTTTGTTGCAGAATATTTAGGCACAGCAGAAAAGATTTAGAAACTGAAATAACCCTGATCTTGTTCCCTATATTTGTTTGGGATTTCTACATGCGAAACTCGAGTTTATTTAATTATGTTTGGTTATTTAATTGGATTTGACCACATATTCCCAATTTGTTAACATAGTCTATTTTTTCCCTCTCTATGAGATACTCTACACAGAAGATGTGAGAAACAGTGGTTCAGGAGAGCAAGCTGCTTACTCCTTTAGTTTGGACAAGGCAGTAGAACAGTCAGTGAAATTAGTGTGACAAAATACAGCCACGTTAGATTAAGTTGATGAGTTTATAAATTTAAGGCCTTACATTTTTTGAAAAATTTAATGCTCCTTATTTTAATTTTTTTTAAATACTTTAAATTCATTTTGAGGTAGAGATAGAGAGAGTACGAGTAGCGGAGGGACCGACAAAGAGCGCGAGAGAGAATCCCAAACAGGGTCCTCCTGTCAGCGCAGAGCAGGGGTCAAACTCAAGAACCATGAGATCATAACCTGAGCCAAAATCAAGAGGTGGATGCCCAACTGAAGGAGACACCCATGCATCCCAATACTCCCCCCCCCCCACTTTTTTTCACATTCTGTGATGTACCAAAGAAATTTTACCTTCTCATTGACTCTGACACAATAAAGGAAGATGGTAAAAAGAAACACATAATGGAGTCAGATAGCTGGATGTGAATCCCCATTATACTAATTGCTAGAAAGTTGGTTCAGAAGGGAAGGAATACAATTTACCCTAGCCTCAGTTTCTACCCTTGAAAAATGGTAGAATAAGAGCCTTGAAATTATAGAATATTTTAAAACAAAATAATATATTAGTATTATTTTCCCCAAACTTCTTCTCAGGTAATTAAACAATATAATAGATCTTTGAGAGAAACAGGCAACTATCACATTGATTCAAAAAAGAAAAGCCAAGGAAAACAAAAGCAGGTGTCGGCTTTAGATGAAGTCTCTTTAGCAGAGAAAATAATAGTTAAGCAACAATGACAAAGTCCAGTTCTTTGCTTTCTTCTCTGGGAAATCTTACTATTCTTTGTTCATACTACATTTAGCTCACTCAACTAAGCACAACTTTTCAAAGTTGAATTCCTCTCAGTCAGGGGTTAGCAGCCTTTTTGTATTAATAGCCAACTAGTAAATTTTTTTTTTTACTTTATGTTCCATATGATCTCTGTCACAGCTACTCAACTCTGCTTCTGTAGCATAAAAGTAGCCACAGATAGGACAAAAATGTATGAGTATACCCATGCTGTAATAAAGCGTTATTTGTGGCATATAATTATAGCATTTGAAATCCATATTCTTTTCATTAATCTCTTCCATTTTTCTCAGCTATTTAAATATATAAAATCTATCGGGGCGCCTGGGTGGCGCAGTCGGTTAAGCGTCCGACTTCAGCCAGGTCACGATCTCATGGTCCGTGAGTTCGAGCCCCGCGTCAGGCTCTGGGCTGGACGGCTCGGAGCCTGGAGCCTGTTTCCGATTCTGTGTCTCCCTCTCTCTCTGCCCCTCCCCCGTTCATGCTCTGTCTCTCTCTGTCCCAAAAATAAATAAAAAAACGTTGAAAAAAAATTAAATATATAAAATCTATTTCTAGCTCATGGTCCATAAAGAAGCATGCAGAAAACCAAAATTATCTTCCCAGGCCTTTTTTTTTAAAGATAACATCACTTTTCCCCTAATTCTTTGTGACCCTTCCTTCTTTTTACAATATCTATGCTGGTATGGGGGCAGGGAATGAAAATACATAATAACATCATCATCATCTTCATCATCATCATCATCATATACATTATTAGCACTTCTCGGTTGCACATGTTACAAACCTAACTCAAAATAGCTTAAGCTTAATCCAAACAGGGAATGTATTGGAGGATTTGACTCTGTCACTTACCAGCAGAGTGACCTTGGGGAAATAATATAGTCTGCTTTTATCATAATTCCTTATTTTCAAATTTGCACCTATATGTGGTAGTTGAAAAGTTTCAATGAGATAACATATGTATGGTGCTTAACATAGTGCCTACTGCATTGTAAATATTCCATAACTTAGTGATTGTGATGATACTTCCTTTACTTTATCTTTTTATAATCAACTAAGAAAAGATTCATTATTTTCTTGCCTATACCTTATCAGTATTCTTAAGTGCCTACAAATTTTCCTCTCTTGTCTGATTCCTATCACATACTCCACTGCATGAAAGTCATTTCTGACATCTTTCTTACTTTATATGGACAGCTGAGGCAGTCTTTGCCTCTTTGTATCTTTTATATGTCTGCAAACATGGTCTTGAATGTATCAGGTGCTCAATAGATACAGCTAACTAACCTTAAACCAGTTTATAAGGCTAGGTAAAAACACCCATCTTCAATACCTCATCTCTGCATTTTTCAGAAGGTAAATTATCATTCTTTATTATTTTATTTTCAAGAAATGTAGTGATGTTGTTACTTAATCATATTTAACATAAATCTTACTGTAGAAAAATACAAATAAATAGACAATGTTATCATCATTTTAGGAATTTTGACTAATGCTCTTAATTGGAAAATTTGAGTCATTAATACTTTTTCTCTTTATTTTATATCACTTACTAAATATAGATTACTTTAATTAGCTATATTAATTACATTAATGTATTTACATTACATAAATGTACATTTAATGTATATTAAATACATTAATAAAGTTAATTAACATATAACGAACATCAACAATTTTGTGTACAATTCAATGAGCTTTAAGAATACAGAATGGAGTGGCACCTGGGTGGCTCAGTCAGTTGAGCATCTGACTCTTGATTTCAGCTCAGGTCATGACGTCACAGTTGTGGGATCAAGCCCCAGGTCTTCAGGCTCAGTGCTGACACCACAAGTCTCTGCTTGGGATTCTCTTTCTTTTTCTCTCTCTTTCTGTTCCTCCTCCCTCATGATCATGCTCTCTCTCTCCCTCTTTCTCTAAACAAACAAACAAACATTAAAAAAGGGTAAAGAATGAAGTTATGTAACCACATTCATAATTTTGACAGAATATTTCCATCTTCATAAGAAGTTCCCTGATGTTTCTTTACAGTCAATTTCCTCCTCCAACTCTCACCCATGACAGTCATTGATCTGCTGTCTATTCTTAAATTTTGTGTTCTCCAAACATTATTTTAAAGAAAATCATATAGCATGTCATCTCTTGAGCGTGGCTTCTTTCATTGAACATAGTGTTTTTAAGATTCATCCATGTTACTGAATCAGTAGTTCATTTTGATTGTTGGATATCCCATTATCATAAAGTACCATGGTTTATTTATCCATTCACCAGTTGATTATGGGCTGTTTTAAAATTTAGATTATTATGAATAAATTTTCTGTGAATATTAGAATATAACTCTTTGAGTGAATAATACATGTTTTGTGTGATTTTTAATTTTATATTGCAAGTATATACATAATATACATTTTCTTCATGAACATAAATTGATTTCAGTATTTATATTTGTGCAGCTCTGTGAAATTCTTGTTCCTACTCTTGTTATGTTGCTATCATTTTATGCTTGAAAAAAATATCATTTTATTTAATGCTAATATCTATTGTTATCTATTGTTTGCTTCCTTTTGTAATGCCATGTACATTTTTCTTTTCTGTACATACGTAGTCTTTATAGCACACATATTTATATTTTCTTCTTTTCATGATTAAGATTCCTTCCATTTCTACTTGGGAAAAAGTGGAGGCTGATTAATGTTAATGCCACTTAAATGATCATACCAATAACAGTGGCACTGTGTATTACATTAGTTTCAGGTGTCAAAGTGAGTGATTTGACAAGTTAATTCATTATGCTGTGTTCACCACAAATATAGCTACTATCTGTCCCATTACATAGCTATTACATTATCATTGACTATTCCTTACATCCTCCTTTTTTATTCCTGTGACTTACTCCTTCCATATGGAAGGCCTGTATCTCCCTCTCCCCTTCACCCATTTTGCCCCACCCTCCTCCAATCTGGCAACCATTAGTTTGTGTTCATAGTTCTAATTCTGCTTTTTGTTTATTCTTTTTTTTTGGAGGGGGTTCCATTTATGAGTGGAATCATATGGTAGTTTTCTTTCTCAGTTTGATTTATTTCACTTAGCATAATACCTTCCAGGTGCATCTATGTTGTCTCAAATGGCATGATCTCATCATTTTTATGGCTGTTTAATACTGCATTGTGTATATATACTACATTTTCCTTAACCATTCATCTATTGATGGATACTTAGGTTGCTTCCATGACTTGACTCTTGTAAATAATGGTGCAATTAATGTAGAGGAGCATTTATTTATTTTTTTTTAAATTAATGTTTTCATTTTCCCTGGGTAAATACCCAGTAGCGGAATTATTGGAACATATGATATTTATATTTTTAATTTGTGAGGAATTTCCATACTGTTTTCCACAGTGGTTGTACCAATTTACATTCCTACCAATAGTACACAAGGCTTCCTTTTTCTCCACATCCTCGCTAACACTAGTTGTTTCCTATGTTTTGTATTTTAACCATTCTGATAGGTGTGAGATGATATCTTAGTGTGGTTTTGATTTGCATTTCACTGATAATAAGTGATGTTGAGCCTCTTTTCATGTGTCTGTTGGCCATCTGTATGCATTCTTTGGAGAAATGTTTATTCATGTCCTCTGCTCATTTTTTTATCAGCTTGGTTTTTTTTTTGTTTTTGTTTTGTTTCAATGTTCAGTTGTATGAGTGTTTTATATATTGTGGATATTAACCCCTTATTGGATATATCATTTGAAAATATCTTCTCCAATTCAGTACATTGTCTTTTTGCTTTGTTGGTTATTTCCTTTACTGTACAGAAGCTTTTTATTTTGATTTAGTCCGAACTATTTATTTTTGCTTTTCCTTGCCTTGCCTTAGGAGACACATTTAGAAGAATGTTTCTATGGCTAATGTCAAAGAAATTAGTGCCTGTGCTCTCTTCTAGGATTTTTGTAGTTTCAGGTCTCACATTTAGTCCTTAATCCTTTTTGAGTTTATTTTTGTATAGGATATTAAAAAGCCATACAGTTTTGTTCATTTACATGTAGCTGTCCAATATGTGTGTCTATTTCTGGAGTCTCTTTCCTCTACTATTAACCTCTGTGTCTGTTTTTGTGCCGGCATCATACTGTTTTGATGACTACACCTTTGTAGCATACCTTGAAATCAGGAACTATGATACCTCCAGCTTTGTTCTTTCTCAATATTTCTTTGGCTTTTGGGGGATCTTCTGTGGTTCCATACAAATTTGAGTACTCTACTTGTTCTAGTTTTGTGGAAAATGTTATTTCGACAGGGATTGCATTGAATCTGTGGATTGTTTTAGGTAGTATGGATATTTTAACAATATTAATTCTTCCAATCCATAAGCATGGAATATCCTCCATTTGTTTGTGTCATCTTCAGTTTCTTTCATCAGTGTCTTATAGTTTACAGAGTACAGATCTTTCACTCCTTTAGTTGGATTTATTCCTAGGTATTTTATTCTTCTTGATGCAGTTGTAAATAGTGTTTTTTTTTTAAATTTCTCTTTCTGCAACTTTGTTGTTAGCATATAGAAACGCTACCAATTTATGAATATTAATTTTGTATCCCGCCACTTTAATGAATTTGCTTACTCTCTCAATTTTTTGGTGGAATCTTTAGTATTTTCTATCTACAGTATCATGTTGTTTACGAATAGTGACAGTTTAACCTCTTCTTTACAAATATGGATGTCTTTAATTATTTTTATTGTCTGATTACTGTAACTAGGACTTTGAATAGATGTTGAATAAAAGCGGTGAGAGTGGACATCCTTCTCTTGTTCCTGACCTTAAAGGGAAAGCTCTCAAATTTTCACCATTGAGGAAGAGGTTAACTATGGGTTTTTCATAGATGGCCTATATTATGTTGAGGTATGTTTCCTTTAGCCCCATTTTGTTGAAATTTTTTGTCATGAATATGGTAAACCTTGTCAAATGCTTTTTCTGCATCTATTGAAATAATCATATGATTTTTATTCCTTGTTGTGTTGATGTGGTATATGGCATTGATTGATTTGTGAATATGGTATCATCCTTGCATCCCAGGAATAAATCCCACCTGATCATAGTAAATGATCTTTGTAATGTATTGCTGTATGTGGTTTGCCAATATTTTGTTGATTTTTGTATCTAAGTTCATCAGGGATGTTGGCTGTAGTTTTCTTTTTTGTGGTGTCTTTGTCTGGTTTTGGTATCACAGTAATGCTGCCCTCAAAATGCATTTTAAAGCTTTCCTTTTCTATTTTTGGATTAGTTTGAGGAGAATATTTATTAACACTACTTTAAATTTCTGGTAGAATTCACACGTGAATCCATCATTCCTGGACATTTATTTTTTGTTGGTTTTTGATTACTGATTCAGTTTCATTATTTGTAATGAGTCTATTCAGATTTTCTATTCATCTTTGGTTCAGTTTGGAAGATTGCATGTTTCTATGGAATTTATCCATTTCTTTTAGGTTGTCCAGTTTGTTGGCATATTTTTTCCAGTATTATCTTGTAATCCTTGTATATCTGTGGTATCAGTTATTAATTCTCCTTTCTCATTTCCAATTTTACTTATTTAGGTCCTTTCTCTTTTTTCTTGATGAGTCTGGCTAATGGTTTGTCAATTTTGTTTATCTTTTCAAAGAACTAGCTCTTGGTTTCATTGACTTTTTTCCTGTTATTTGTTTAGTCTCTAATAATTTATTTCTGTTCTGATCTTTATTATTTCCTTTCTTCTAATCACATTGGGCTTTGTTACTTCTTTTTCTAGTTCTGTTAAGTGTAAGGTTAGATTGTTTATTTTTGGTTTTTATTGTTTATTGAAGTAGGCCTGTATTGCTACATACGTCCCTCTTACAACTGCTTTTGCTGTGTCCCAGAGATTTTGGACCATTGTATTTTCATTTTGATTTGTCTCCATGTATTTTTTAATTGCTTCTTTGATTACTTCATTAACCCATTGAATGGTTAGTATTGTAGTGTTTAGTCACCACGTTTGTGCTTTTTTCTGATTGTTTTCTTGTGATTTATTTCTAATTTTATACCATTGTGGTTGGAAAATGTTCATGGTATGATTTAAATCTTATATTTACTGAGGTTTGTTTTGTGGCCTAATATGTGATCTGTTCTGGAGAATGTTCCATGTATATTTGAAAAGAATTTGTATTCTGTTGTTTTTGGCTGGGATGTTCTGTATATACCTGCTATGTCCAATGTATCATCCAAAGACCTTGTTTCCTTATTGATTTTCTGTCTGGATCATGTATACATTGATGTAAATGGCATGCCAAACTCCCCTACTATTTATTGTAGTACCATCAATTTCTGTCTTTATGTCTGTTAATATTTGCTTTATATCTTTTGTTGCTCCAGTGTTGGGTGTGTAGATATTTATAGTTATATCCTCTTGTTGTATTGATTCCTTTATCATTACCTAATGCCCTACTTTGTCTCTTTTTACAGTCTGCTTTAAAGTCTATTTTGTCTAAGTTTTCCTACACCAGCATTTTTTTCTTTAATTTCCATTTGAACACTGACTATTTTGCTATCCTTTCACTTTCAGTCTGTATTTTAGGTCACAGGTGAATCTCTCATCGGCAGCATAGAGAAGGCTCTTGATTTTTTTTTTTATCCAATCTACCACTCTGTATGTTTTGATTGGAGCACTGGGCCATTTACCTTTAAAGTAATTATTGATAGGCAAGTACTTATTGTCACTTTTAATTTTTTGCAATTCTTTTTTGTTCTTTTCTTCTTCCCTTGCTCTCTTTCTTTGTGATTTATGAATATCTATAGTGTTTTGTTTGGCTTTCTTTCTCTTTATTTTTTGTGTATTTATTATAGGTTTTGAGTTTGTGGTTGCCATGAGGTTAATATATAACATTCTAAGTAAATAGCAGACCATATTAATTTGATGGTCATTTAAGTTCAAATACATTCTAAAAAAAAAAAGAAAAAAGAGAAAAGAAAAGAAAGTTTCTCTTTTTTTCCCTTTTCTTCTCTTTTTACTCCCTTCTGCATGTTTTATGTATATGTTGTCATATTTTACATTTTTATTCATATTTTTATATCTAATTATGGTCATTTCTTTTTCCTTAAAGAAGTCCTTTTAACATTTCCTGTAAGCCTGGTTTAGTGGTGATAAACCCCTTTATCTATTGTTTGAGAAAATCTGTCTCTTTCCTTCATTATGAATGATAACCCTGTCAACTAGAATATTCTTGTTTTTTTGTTTGTTTGTTTTGTTTACTTTCAGCACTTTGAATATCACGCCACTCCCTTCTGGCTTGCAAAGTATCTGCTGAAAAATCAGCTAGTGGTCTTATAACTTTTCCCTTGTAGGTAGCTTTTTGTTTCTTTCTTTCTGCTTTTAGGATTCTCTCTTTACATTTTTTTAAGTTTATTTATTGATTTAGGAAGTGGGGAGGGGCAGAGTGAATGGAAGTGAGAGAATTCTAAGCAGGCTCTGTACTGGTGCTGTCAGCATGGAGTCTGACGCAGAACTCGATCCCGTGAACTGTGAGATCAGGACCTGAGCCAAAAATCAAGAATTGGATATTTAACTGAGTCACCCAAGTGTCCCTCCCACCTTACCTTTAACCTTTGACATTTTAATTATTACGTGCTGTGATGTGGACCACCTTGTATTCATTTTGTTTGGAACTCTCTACTCTTGGATTTGGATGTCTGTTTCCCTCACTAGTTTAGGGAAGTTTTCAGTTATGGTTTCTTCAAATACATTTTCTATATCTTCTCTCCCGTTTTCTTCTGGGACCCCTATAATGCAATAGTTTGTTCAATTGATGTTGTCCAAAAGATCTCTTAATCTATCCTCATTTTTTAAAAAAAATTCTTTTTCTTTATGCTGTTCAGTTTGTCTGCTTTCCATTATCCTGTCTTCCAGATCACTGATACATTCTTCCACATCTAATTTACTGTTGATTTCCTCTAGTGTGTTTTTTGTTTCAGTATTTTATTCTTCAGCTCTCATTGGTTCTTTTTAATACTCCCTATGTCTTTATTGAAGGTCTTGCTCAGGTCTTCCATTATTTACTCCATCCTGGTGAGTATTTTTGTGATCATTACTTAACATTATTTATTGGGGGGGGGAGACTGTGTGGCTCAGCCTGTTAAACATTTGACTCTTGATTTCAACTTAGGTCATGATCTCATGGTGTATGAGATTAGATCCCTGCGTTCTGGTTCTGTGCTGACAGCACAGATCTGCTTGGGATTCTTTTTCTCCCTTTCTCTCTGGAATTCCCCCTATTCATCCTCTCTCTCTGCCCCTCCCCTGCTCTCTCTCTCTCAAAATAAGTAAGTAAGTAAATAAATAATAAATAAATAAATAAATAAATAAATAAATAGTTTTTTAAAAAATAATTATTTTTCAGGCATATCGTTTGTCTCTGTTTCATTTAATTCTTTCAGTGTGTTTTTTTTCTTGTTCTTTCTTTCAGAACATATTCCTCTGTCTCCCTATTTTACTCAAATCTCTGTGTTTGTTAGGCAAAATGGCTACTTCTCCTACACAGTTGGAATGGTCTTATGTATGGTGACCTCTATGCAGACTGTGTGTGCTTGGTGACTTTTGCTGGCTAGTTGGAGTAGTGCCTATATATGCTAGTAATTCTTTTAAACTATGGCTTTTTACACACAGAATAAAAAAAAGATAAATAATAGTAAAAGAAAAATAAAATAATAAATTAAAAGAAGAAAAGAGGAAAGAGAAGAAAAGGAAAAAAAAAGAGAATAAGAAAGCAAAGAACAAACTCAAAAAGGAAAGAAATAAAATAAAAACAAAACAAAACAATTTTAAAAAATAAAAATAATAATGGTGTGCCTGGATGGCTCAATGAGTTAAGAATGTCCAACTCTTGATTTCTGCTCAGGTCATGATTTCACAGTGGTATGATCGAGCCCCACATCAGGCTCTGTGCTGGACATGGAGTCTGCTTAAGATTTTCTCTCTCTCTCTTCCTTCCCCACTCGTGCTTTATCTTCTAAATAAATAAATAGTAAAATAAAATAAAATAAAATAAAATAAAATAAAGGAAAATAAAATAAAACAGTAAATTTAAAAAATTAATAAGAAAAAAAATAAGATACTAGCTGGTTTTCTGAGCCCCAGTACCACAGGGTGGCTGGTATGGGCTTGTGGACACTGAGCTTTCTGAGGTCCCAAGCTGTGTGTGACCAGAGCCAGTTACGGCATTGGGACCACCGGTAATGTCATTCAGATCCTCCAATTATGGCATCCAAACCTGCCTCTTATGGTTGCCAGACACTCCTCCAATCTGGACTTTTAAGATGGTGGGGGAGGGAGCATTTCTGCAATTCCTTGGCCTTAAATCACAGCTTTTTATCTGTGCCTCAGTGTAATCAGGGCTGCTATAGGCTTCAGGACCCTGAGCTTGCCAAGATTGCAAGCTCTGTGTGAGGAATGTACCCATTTGTTATGGAATCTGAACCTGCCCCATGACAGCCAGGCTCTGCTGCAGTCTAGGCCCTTGAGGTGGAGGGCAAGAAAAGCGTTCCACAGTTCTCCAGCCCTTGTAAGCCATAGCTTTTCCCTGTGTCCTAGTGCAACCATGGCTGGTGTGGACCTGTGGACCCTGGGTTTCCAGAAGCTGCAAGCACACCAAGAAGGCCAGACCTGCCTTGCGTGGTGTCTGGACTCTGCTCTGGTCCATGTTTCCAGGGTGGGGTGGGAACATAGATCGTGCTGTTCTCCAGTCTCTCTGACCCGGAGAGCTTTCCTGCAGCTCCTCCACCATTTGGCAGAGTTCTGGTGTTGTCTCTTTAGTATGCTAGTTGTTATTTTAAACTTTTTTTTTTTTTTTTTTTTTTTTTTTTTTCTGTTTTCCTTATGCTCAAAGACAGAGGGATCTGTTTCTCAGTTCCTCAGTACTATCCTTCCGGTTTGCAGCACTGGGGGTGGGAGTTCCCTTTGCTACTATCATTGTCTCTATCTTTGATTCTTTACTAGCTATTCAGTCAGCCCTCAGTCCTTCTTTAGGAGGAACTGCTCCATGAAGAGATGCAATGCGATGTGTTCTGTGGAGGAGGTGATTTCAGAGTCTTCCTACATCACCATCTTAAACTGGAACTCTCTTATTTTATTTGACAAATCTTTGTCTTAACCCAGAGAGTTTTGCTAATCAATGCAGTCTCTGTACAAAATCATTTGAAATTTTAACCAACTAAACATATCAACTGGCAAACGTTTCAGCTTTTTACTACAGTTGGTAAAAATTCCAATTTACATTAGAGAAACATGATATAAACCATCAAGATATAGTTGTTATAATTTGTCCCACATATATATAAACATATTATTGCTACTTTAATCCCTACTTCCAATCCTTTAAAAGACAGTAGAAATAGTTATTATATAAAAAATTGTTCAAACAAAATGGATAATAATCTATGATGAAATATATTATATATATTCTGAAAAATGCAAATATTTATGTTGCAAAAGTAATAATATCCAGAAAGGAAAAAGTACATCCACAACCCATATTTATCTTTACATATATGTACGCTGACATCTGTATCTGTATCTTTATATTTACAAGATATAATATATCTTTATATTTACAAGATAATGAGATTAATATATCAGTAACAGCCTGATATTCTTTGGGTTCTATAAAAATATGACCTGAAAATAGTATGCTGAAACTAGCATTTTTCAATCAGAATTCTATAAGCAAACTAAGCCTTTTTTTCTCAGTTCTTTCAATAATGATACATAGGTAATACAATTCTAAATGAATAGAAGAGAAATTAATTCATTATATATAATACATGCCTTAAGGCATTAGAGATTATATTTTTCAATAAGAAAAATATTGGAATCATTGCATATCAAAGTTATTTAATCATCAATGTTATTTTAATGACTACATAGCATTCCTGAAAAATAATGTGATTTATTTAACCTTGACCCTGATGTTTGATATTTGAATATTTAAAGGACTTATTGCTATAAATAGTTTTGCAATGAATCTTAGTAGATATATTAGTAGTGTATATTACTTATATTGGTATTGTATATTCTAAATTATATTCTAAAAATTAGTATATTCTATAAATTAGTAATGCATATTCTCAATTATTTCTTTTTACTAAAAAGTTTTTAGTAAAAATTTTTACTAAATTCCTAGAGGTGGAATTTCTTTGTGAAAGAGTCAGCAGTCATGGCCTTGATAAGTATTGTCAAAATGCTGTCCAAAAAGAGTACAACAATGTAAGTTAGCCTCATCTAGTCATCTGTCACTAGTTGTGAAGCTCTGTTCTTAGTCCACTTGTGCTGTTTGGTATCATCCTTTGCCAAACCTCTGAACTCCAGATTACTGGACCTTAAGAGTCCTCTGTGGAGGAGGTTGTGTATGGAGCTGGAAGAAGAGGTGTATTCCCTGGCTTCTCTTTCATCCTGCCTTACTGGAATCAAGTTCTCTTTTACTTTTGGAAAGGACATTCGCTTCCTTTCCCTCACATGCATTTTGACTGCCCTTCTCTAGGTTTTGTGTTTCCATCAAGAATAAAGATTCATATTCTTCTATCAAACCTATTTTAAGAAAGATACTTTGCAAAGTACAGGGCTCCAACTTCACAGCTCCAGCCTCTCATACATGTTCAGAAGGCATGGTCATTATTTTTACCTCCTGCAGAAGATATTTGCAGAGTGGGGAAAAAATATTTACCAAGGATGATAAAGAGCAGGGAATACAGAAATAAACATGTCTGCCCATTGGCTGATTCACTAAAAATGCAATTAGCATGTTGCCTAAGCAAATATCCAATGAGTTTTCCTTCAGGTGTTTCAGGGTAGTAAACTTCTAAAACTAGTTTGCTTTTTTTTTTTTTTTTAATTGCTTCAGAGAATAATAGGAACTAGGCCAGTATTATCCAATTAATCCTCTGAATGGCTTCACCTTGTTCTTTTCCTTTCTTCAAAAAGACACTGCCTGCTGTTAAGTGTTTAGCTGCAAGTAGCATTTTTGGACTAGATGAGAAGAAATCCAGACTCTCCCATAAAGGGTTATATGTGAGCCTTATTAAAATGCCCAAACAATATCAAATATCATAGTCTTATCTCTCTCTAGCCTGCTGATCTGTTGGCATCCTAGTGAGGGTCAAGTCATGTGGAGGATAATAGTCTCTGGGGATCAAGCAGCCAGATGTGACTAAGAAAGTGAAAGAAAGTTAAACCTAAAGCACCACTGTCATCTTTGTCTCACTGTATGAATAAATAAAACAGCCTTGGCTGGAATGGAAGTCCATTGTCTTAAATGTGGGCTTCTCCTTAAACACAGCACAGGCAAAGCAGAGAAATGTTATAGAAACGTATTCTTTCATTAACAAACAAACAATAGAAAACATTTTTTTAACAATAGAAAACATTTATAGAATTCTCACATGAGAGGCACAGGACTAAGCTTATGCATAGATTAGTCAAACTAATACGATACATATAAAATAATTTTTCATATTATTTTATTTTGCAGATGAAAACACTGAGAAAAAAAGGAAAAGATTCTTCAGTTCTGTGATCTTTCAAAGTTTATTTGTATATTTAAGATAGACTTTTCCATTTTTTAATATCTTGTTAAGCAGAATTCCTTTAAATCCATAAGAATATAATCTGTGTGACTCTAATTAGAATATGCCCATGTTTGATGGGGGAGAAGACAAGTCAGCTGCTAAGAGCTGCAGACCCAAGCTTGCTCTACAAAGCCGGTCTGGAGGTTAGTGATATAAATGCTCTTATGCTGTTCTTACATATTGCAAAGAGACATTAAGCTAACAAGCATCGAAAATGGTGCCCTTAGACATGGCGGATCATTCATTGGAACCGTTCTTCCCCTCAGGGAGAATGAAAGTCTGGAGAGAGAGAACTGGCTGACCTCTCCCAATTAACACAGTACCGATGCAGGCAAGAATGGCTGGCAGTGACAGGACTGTGCTTCAGGGATGTGTGTTCCCGGGCTGCGGTCCAGGTTATGTCAACAAGGATCATTCTGGGTGCCATTTCAGTGGTTCTATATTGGACATAAGAGAAAGACAGAAGGGGAAAAGATAAGGGAAAACTATGGGCTATTTTTTTTTTTTAATGTACTTGAGAACTTTGTTTTTCCCTTAGGACATGAGCTCTTTTTTGAGCCTTTGTGCAGCTGCAGCCTGAAGCTTGCTAACCAGGTCAGTAAGATAGGAAAATACTCAATAGCAGCACTGTTTTTCCAATGGAAATTGATACTCCTAAATGTTGCAACACTTCAGTCTGAAGTTCAACTAACAGAAAATCTTTAATCTAGAGATTGAACCAAGCAGCAGAAAACTGTAGAAGGGGTTAGCCTGCATTGAAAATGCACATCATTATATTTTATGTTTTTCCTTGTGTTTAATAAAGAGTGAAAATCTCCAAAACCCTATTGTTAAAGATGTAGCACCCTGCCTTCTGTTTTAGGGTAATATTTGTATCATGCAAGTGAATTCTAAAGCTTTTAAAATAAATACTGTCTCTTTTTTGTAAGAATGAGATCCAACAAAAGAAATAAAGGACTCAGATTTTGAGAACTTTTATGGAGGAGGCAGTGTGATTTGTGCTAACACAATTTCTGAGCTACTACCTAAGAGTTTCCGAATCTGCAGTTATGTAGGCCAAGTGACGCCCTTTATCAGGGAAGTATTCACAGTTTTAACTATTCCCTGAGCTTCTGGTTGCAATTATATTTGTGTCCTTTTCCTCTGTCTTGTACAGAAAAACATCTGCCTGATTTTATCAATCCTTAGTTTTAATTATATAAAAGTGAAATAAACACAAATAGTATTAAAAATAGTAGAGAAGGGTTATCAAAATACCTAGCACATAGTGAGTGCTTAATATATTTAAAAGTACCAAAGCACTATGTGATACATAAGAGAAAATTTCATTCTTTGGAACAATCAGATTTTGCATTTCCTTTGGGAATCAAGATATATGATGGGAAGTGAAAGAAGCTACTAGTCCCCAAATTATTTTAAGTCAAGTCGGATGGGAGAAAATACATTACTAGCTCAATGCCAATTCAATTGGGATAACTTTGGAATTTATATACTCATATATACATTGGTCCTGTCTCAGAAATCTTCTTTAGCGAAAAGATATTCCAAATTAATGACATAACTTCATTTAGTGAATGGTTTTAGGCATCAAGCATCAAGCATGTATGTCACTTAAGTCACTTCTATTTAATATTTACAAAATAATGTGAAGGAAAGCATATATCCATTTTCAAACAGGGCAACAAAGACTGAGGAACATGTCTAGGGTTCCATAGAGAATAAGTTATAAAAGCAAGGTTTAAAAAATTAAAAGCTAGAATTCTAGCTGAAAGAAATTATCTGCCTTGTATCTGAATTAGTATATACATGATTTGACTCATTGTAGATTGTGAGTTCTTAGAATTTATTACTTTTGGTAAACACTAATGTCTGTGTAGCTTTGCCCAGAGTAGACTATCTTCTGTGAATTAATTCACCAACCATCCAGTGTTTCTACAGTAACTCTATAGTCTGAAAAACTAACGTCTGTAGAATCTTGTAAGTCATTCTAATAAATGCCTTAAAACAGTGATTTAATAATATGGAAATTTCTCTAACAATATACAAAACCAATTCCTTTATTTTCTATTTAGCTCAGATGCCATGTACCTTAATATATATATTTTTTTAATTTTAATGTTTATTTTTGAGAGAGAGAGAGAGAGAGAGAGAGAGAGGGAGAGAGAGAAGGAGTGGGGGAAGAGCAGAGAGAGAAGGAGACATAGAATTTGAAGCAGGCTCCAGGCTCTAAGCTGTCAGCACAGAGCCTGATGCAGGGCTTGAACCCACAGTGAGATCATAACCTGAGCCAAAGTCAGATGCTTAACCAATTTAGCCACCCAGGCACCCCCCCATGTACATTAATATTTACTAAAATTGTTTTCTCCTCCTTTGTCTACCATATATTTGCATTTTGTTGAGTTAATTTATGTGGACTTCATTTTAACACAATTAAATAAGTTCTGGAAATACATATTTCATTATTTTAAAAATGTATGTGTGGGGAAAGAGAATACCCTAATGAATGAATAAAAGAGGTGAATTAAATATATTGTTTCAGATTTCACATATAACTTACAGGTAGGTCTGCATGCTAGCAAGGTAAATTAATTATGTAGAATCAAACAACTGTAAAATTCATGTAACTGAAATTTCTTCTGTACCATTATACACTTTTATATGAACAGAAAAGTGATATTCAGATAGTGTCAATGTTGTGTCATTGTTCCAAAATATAGTCAACTCAGTATTTGACACATTTTTATTTTGACAGTTAATTTGAAAAATGGCCTGAAACATTATCAAAATATTAAGATGTGTTTGATTCATTAAATAAAAAGTAAATAATGTTCCTTATAGTTCTGTACTAGGAGTATGATTGGTCCTAATTCTAATTCAATTCAGCAAACCTTACTGAATACCTATTCTCTATATGTATGTTGTACAACAAAAATCATGAAGGCGGTAGAGTACTCCGCCTTTAAAATGAAAACTGAATTGGCAAAGATGAAGTCAAACTTTCACTTTTTGCAGACGACATGATATTATACATGGAAAATCCGTAACACTCCACCAAAAGTCTGCTAGAACTGATACATGAATTCAGCAAAGTTGCAGGATACAAAATCAATGTACAGAAATCAGTTGCATTCTTATACACTAACAATGAAGCAACAGAAAGACAAATAAAGAAACTGATCCCATTCACAATTGCACCAAGAACCATAAAATACCTAGGGATAAATCTAACCAAAGATGTACAAGATCTGTATGCTGAAAACTATAGAAAGCTTATGAAGGAAATTGAAGAAGATATAAAGAAATGGAAAGACATTCTGTGCTCATGGATTGGAAGAATAAATATTGTCAAAATGTCAATACTACCCAAAGCTATCTACACATTCAATGCAATCCCAACCAAAATTGCACCAGCATTCTTCTCGAAACTAGAACAAACAATCCTAAAATTCATATGGAACCACAAAAGGCCCCGAATAGCCAAAGTAATTTTGAAGAAGAAGACCAAAGCAGGAGGCATCACAATCCCAGACTTTAGCCTCTACTGCAAAGCTGTCATCATCAAGACACCATGGTATTGGCACAAAAACAGACACATAGACCAATGGAATAGCATAGAAAACCCAGAACTAGACCCACAAACGTATGGCCAACTAATCTTTGACAAAGCAGGAAAGAACATCCAATGGAAAAAAGACAGTCTCTTTAACAAATGGTGCTGGGAGAACTGGACAGCAACATGCAGAAGATTGAAACTAGACCACTTTCTGACACCACTCACAAAAATAAACTCAAAGTGGATAAAGGACCTGAATGTGAGACAGGAAACCATCAAAACTCTAGAGGAGAAAGCAGGAAAAGACCTCTCTGACCTCAGCCGTAGCAATTTCTTACTTGACACAACCCCAAAGGCAAGGGAATTAAAAGCAAAAGTGAACTACTGGGACCTTATGAAGATAAAAAGCTTCTGCAAAGGAAACAACCAACAAAACTAAAAGGCAACCAACGGAATGGGAAAAGATATTTGCAAATGACATATCGGACAAAGGGCTAGTATCCAAAATCTATACAGAGCTCACCAAACTCCACACCTGAAAAACAAATAACCCAATGAAGAAATGGGCAGAAAACATGAATAGGCACTTCTCTAAGAAGACATCCGGATGGCCAACAGGCACATGAAAAGATGTTCAACGTCGCTCCTTATCAGGGAAATACAAATCAAAACCACACTCAGATATCACCTCACGCCAGTCAGAGTGGCCAAAATGAACAAATCAGGAGACTATAGATGCTGGAGAGGATGTGGAGAAACGGGAACCCTCTTGCACTGTTGGTGGGAATGCAAACTGGTGCAGCCACTCTGGAAAACAGTGTGGAGGTTCCTCAAAAAAATAAAAATAGACCTACCCTATGACCCAGCAGTGGCACTGCTAGGAATTTACCCAAGGGACACAGGAGTACTGATGCATAGGGGCACTTGTACTCCAAAGTTTATAGCAGCACTCTCAACAATAGCCAAATTATGGAAAAAACCTAAATGTCCATCAACTGATGAATGGATAAAGAAATTGTAGTTTATATACACAACGGAGTACTACGTGGCAATGAGAAAGAATGAAATATGGCCCTTTTTTGGCATATGGCAACGTGGATGGAACTGGAGAGTGTGATGCTAAGTGAAATAAGCCATACAGAGAAAAACAGATACCATATGGTTTCACTGTTATATGGATCCTGAGAAACTTAACAAACCCATGGGTGAAGGGAAGAAAAAAAAAAAAAAAAAAAGAGGTTAGAGTGGGAGAGAGCCAAAGCATAAGAGACTCTTAAAAACTGAGAACAAACTGAGGGTTGATGGGGGGTGGGAGAGAGGGGAGGGTGGGTAATGGGTTTTGAGGAGGGCACCTTTTTGGATGAGCACTGGGTGTTGTATGGAAACCAATTTGACAATAAATTTCATATATTGAAAAAAAATCTATAAGAAAAAAAATGAAAACAAATTAAATCAGCTAGCTTTCATCTATTATCTATCTATCTACTATCATCTATATATCTAATTATTTATGAAATGTAATAAAAAGAAATACAGTAATTACCAGATATCTCAAATAGTTGGTTAACCGGGATATATCACTTCTTAATTAATCTAGATCAGTGGTTTTCAAACAGGGGTGATTTCCACTCCCAGGAGGCATTTGATAATGTCTAAAGATATTTTTGATTGTTATGGCTGGTATGGAGGCAGGCAGGGGGTGATAAGATGCTACTGGCATGTAGAGGGTAGAGAATAGAGGCCAGGGATACTGGTAAACATCCTACAATGTACAGTACTGTCTTTCACAACAATTATCTGGCCTTAAATGTCAATAGCACTAAAATTCATAAATCTGGATCTAGATCATAGAAAGCTTACTGCATTAAGATAAATTTTATATAAACAATAAGTTTATACAATATTTACAGTTTAGCTTATAGATCCTCAAAATATTAATTAGTATTACTGGAGAGTACTCTCAGACATACATACAGTTCTGAATAAATTAAAGAACTATTATTTGATGCAAGTAAAGTTGGAAAATAGATTTATAGGAGATGAGCAAAGAAGAGTATGGTATTCCAAAGTTATTAAAATTGGAATGGTCCCATATAGGCCAGCACCCTAGTATTCTCATAAAGATACTACTACACTATCTAAGCATAAAGTATTTATTTGGGCACAGTATTACAACAATGTCAACACTATTAAGATCTCCTTGGTTACCTTCCACATATGCCTTTTCATTTTTTTCCCTGATGCAATCATTGGTGGAAATACCAGTATAGGAGAGGGCTTGCCCACTCATAAAGCACAGCTATCATACTGTGTTTTAAAATTGTGGTAATCCTATTTCAGGACTTCATTAGAGAGTTAATAAAATCAATGTGTTGTTGCCATTCTATAGTAAAGCTCCACCACTGGAAAGTATGTGTTCTTTTCCCTGGGTAGATTAAGCATTCATTTTAACAGTATTTCTTTGTAATTAAAATGAAAGCTCTGGCTAAGTTAAAAGTAATAAGACAAAAACTGTATAAAGAGGCAAAATCCCCAAAATCGTGGTCTGACAGCAGAGGAACTAATAATAATACAAAATAAACCAAGGATGGCATGTTTTTTATTAATAAGCCTTCACCACAAACTTTGAATTGGTGGTCTCCAGTAAAATAAACAAAAGAAATAGAACTGTGTTTACAGGTTCTCCTAATTCATCATTTAAAATTTGTGTTTCATTCATTGCCTCTCCCATTTCCAACATTTGTATAAACAACTATTTATATTATTACTTATATAAATTCTCTTTATAAAATCCAGCCAAGTGGCTGGAATATTCGTATTTGCTCAAGTTTCATTTCCTTATCACAACATTTTCTATCTATCACCTACCTATAATAAAATGCATATACTCCCAAGCCTTCTGAAAAAACTTCTTCATAAATCACTTGAATTATTTTTTGATTTATTTTTTAATGTTCATTTTTGAGAGAGAGAGAGAGAGAAAGAGAGAGAGATCAGGCAAGGGGTAGAGAAAGGGAGATACAGAATCCAAAGCAGGCTCCAGGTTCCAAGCTGTCAGCACAGAGCCCAACGCGGGGCTAGAACTCATGGACACAATGCTCATGTCTTAAGTTGAAAATTGACATCAAGATGATATTTACACATAGAAGAGAAAACAATGAGAGAACATAGTTAATACTGATACAGGAGGAATGTGTTGTGTGGATGATGGAGAGTAGGAAGACCATATAATTTATTTAATAACCAAACTGGAACATTTCTTTTAAATTTTGTTTTTAATTTTTTTAATGTTTATTTATTTTTGAAAGAAGGAGAAGCAGTGCAAGCTGGGAGGGTGAGAGAGAGAGAGAGGGAGACACAGAATCCAAAGCAGGCTCCAGGCTCCTAGCTATCCGCACAGAGCCTGACGCGGGGCTCAAACTCACGAACAGTGAGATCATGACCCGAGCTGAAGTTGGATGCTTAACCGACTGAGCCACCCAGGCGCCCCTAACTGGAACATTTCTGAGATTAAAGTGGGGGTACAATTAATAATCTGCTGCGAAAAAAGGTGCAAATTTCACTGTTCCAAGTAAATTAGGACAGAATTTAGTGCTATGTATCTATAGAATTTCAGAGGAGAGGTAATTGTAAATTAAAATGACTCCTGAAGTCTTGTTGAAGAACATGACACCTGCACTTGGCTGTGTCTAGTCATGTAACTGGGCAGAATGAAACTGAGAATAAATTCTAGTCTAGGGAAATAATATTATAAGAGATATATTGATTTATGAATCACCCTATCTAAGATGAAGCATTGATGATTGTGAAGATTTGGAGATAATATTGGATGGTTAAGAAAGATGGATTGAGGAAAAAGAGTTGAACAGACTAATAGATTTGAAATTTCATGAAAAAGTCTCATAAAAGAGAGTCATTTAAGATCAATTGATAGGCATATGACATAAATAGAGTAAAATTACTTCTAAATTCCAGTTTGATGTGAGATGGGAATATTGCAGAACTACATAGAGTAAAAAATATACACATAGTTTAACTCCACATAATTGATATGTTGCATGATATATTGGAACAAGAATAGAATATGGGTGTATTACTGGCATGCAAAGTTAAGTCCCACTTTTATGCATAAATGTATTTTTAAGTAAGATGAAATGTTTTATGAGATTTTTAGAGTGACTGCTGGTTTATTCTGCAAAGAAGATAAACATAAAATTGTATATATATATATAGATAGATAGATATAGATATTCTATATAGATAGATACGTGTATATATTTATGTGTATAGCTGTGCTAGCATTTTATATAATAACCATTTATGAACACTTTCTATATTCCTAAAATTATTTTAACACATTTTATAAAATTTCTCCCAGAATTTTCTAAGTTAGGTGTTTTAATTATTTTATAGGTGAATAAACAGAACTGAAGAAGTCAGGTAATTAGAAAAGCTAGGTAATGGTGAAAACATTCAAGTACATTTTACATTGGTATAAAGTCCATGAATTTTCTATGGTACCACATTACCTAAACATGTGCTCACTGAATTGAGTCCCATGTGGCTGAGTTCTTGCACAGAGGTCCCTAATGAAATAGGAAGCTGGGTATTTAATAACACATCTCATTTCATTCTATTGTGATATGTTTGGTGATAACACTGCTATTTAAACTTTTCCTTCCCCTAAAAATAAGGGATGAGTACTAGAATTTTAAAAAATCTATCTTCCTTCTCTGCCCATTCTCTAATATGATGTATCCGGCTCTTTATTTTTTTAATTTTTTATTTAAATTACAGTAAGTTAACATACAGTGCAAAATTAATTTCAGGTGTACAGTGTAATGATCCAACACTTCCATAACAACACCCGGTGCTCATCACAAGGGCATTCTTAATCCTCTTCATCTATTTTACCCATCTGTAAACCCTCTCTGGTAACCATCATTCGTTCTCTGTCCTTAAAAATCTGTTTCTTGGGGCGCCTGGGTGGCTCAGTTGGTTAAGCGTCCGACTTCGGCTCAGGTCACGATCTCGCGGTCCGCGGGTTCGAGCCCCGCGTCGGGCTCTGGGCTGATGGCTCAGAGCCTGGAGCCTTCTTCCGATTCTGTGTCTCCCTCTCTCTCTGCCCCTCCCTTGTTCATGCTGTGTCTCTCTCTGTCTGAAAAATAAATAAACGTTAAAAAAAATTTTTTTTTAAAAATCTGTTTCTTGGTTTGCCTCCCTCTTTTTTTTTTCCTTTGCTCATTTGTTTTGTTTCATAAATTCCACATATGAGTGAAATAATGTGGTATTTGTCGTTCTCTGACTGACTTTTTTCTCTTTGTATAATACTGTAGCTCCATCCATGTAGTTGCAGATGGCAAGATTTCATTATTTTTATGGCTAATAGTCCATTGTATGTATGTATTATACCACTTCTTCACTTCTTTATCTGTTCATTAATTGATGGACACATGGGATGTTTCCATAATTTGGCTAATGTAGACAATGCTGCTGTAAACATTGGGGTGCATGTGTCCCTTAAAATCAGTATTTTCTTTTGGGTAAATACCTAGTAGTAAATTGCTAGATTTTAGGGTAGTTCTAGCTTTAATTTCTTGAGTAAGCTCCATACTGCTTTCCACAGTGGCTCCACCAGTTTGCATTCCCACCAACAGTGCAGTAGGATTCCCCTTTCTCCAAATCCTTACCAGCACCTGTTTTGTTTTGTTTTGTTTTGTTTTGTCTGTTTGTTTTTATTTTGGCCATTCTGACAGGTATGAGGCGATATTTCATTGTAGTTTTGCTTTGTATTTCCTTGATAATCAGGGATATTGAGAACGTTTTCATGTGCCTGTTGGTCATCTGTATGTGTTCTTTGGAAAAATGTCTATTCATGTCTTCTGCCCATTTTTTAAGTGCATTATTTGGTTTTGGGTGTTGACGTTTATAAGTTCTTTATATATTTTGGATAATTAACCCTTTTTCAGATATTTCATTGCAAATATGTTCTCCCATTCCAAAGGTTGCCTTACAGTTTTGTTAATTGTTTCCTTTGGTGTGCAAAGGTTTATTTTGATGAAGTCTCAATAGTTTATTTTTCCTTTTGTTTCCCTTGCCTTTGGAGACAGATCTAGAAAAATGTTGCTACAGAAAATGCCAGAGAAATTACAGCCTGTGTTCTCTTCTAGGATTTTTATGGTTTCAGGTCTTACATTTAGGTCTTATATCATTTTGAATTTATTTTTGTGTATGGTATAAGAAAGTGGCTCAGTTTCTTTCTTTTGCATGCTGCTATCCAGTTTTCCCAACACTATTTATTGAAGAGATTGTCTTTTTCCCAGTGGATATTCTTTCTTGCTATGTCAAAGATTAATTGAAACTTGTGGGTTCATTTCTGGGTTTTCTATTCTGTTCTATTGGTCTATGTGTCTATTTTTGTGCCAATACCATACTGTCTTGATTGTCTTGATCACTACAACTTGGTAATATAACTTGAAGTCTGGAATTGTGATGCCTCCAGGTTTGCTTTTCTTTTTCAAGATTGCTTTGACTATTCTGGGTTTTTTTGTGGTTCCATACAAATTATAGAATTGGTTTTTTTAGCTGGTGATATTTTCATATTTTGATATTTGAAAATGCTGGTGATATTTTGATAGGGATTGCATTAAAGGTGTAGATTGCTTTGGAAAGCATAGACATTTTAACAATATTTGTTCTTCCAGTCCATGAACATGGAATATTTCCTCATTTCTTTGTGTCCTTTTTCAATTTCTTTCATCAGTATTTTAGTTTTCATAGTACAGTTCTTTCACTTCTTTGGTTAGGTTTATTCCTAGGTATCTAATGGGTTTTGGGTCAATTGTAACTGGGAATGATTCCTTGATTTCTCTTTCTACTTCTTCATTATTGGTGTATAGAAATGAAACAGGTTTCTGTACTTTGATTTTGTATCCTGTGACTTTATTGAATTCATGTATTAGTTCTAGCAGTTTTTTTTTTATTGGAGTCTTTCAGATTTTCTATATAGAGTATTCTGTCATCTGCAAATACTGAAAGTTCCTTGCTAATTTGGGTGCCTTTTATTTATTTTTGTTGTCTGATTGCTGGGGCTAGGACTTCCAGTACCATACTAAATAACAGTGGTGATAGTGGACATTCCTCTCTTTTTTCTGACTTTAGGAAAAGCTCTCAGCTTTTCCCCATTGAGGATGATATTAGCTGTGGGTTTTTCATATAGGACCTTTATTGTGTTGAGTCATTTTCCCTCTAAACCTACTTTGTTGAAGGTTTTTATCATGAATGGATATTATACTTTGTCCAATGCTTTTTCTTCATCTTTTGAGAGGATCATATGGTTTTTACCCTTTCTTTGATTAATGTGATGCATCACATTGTTTTGCAAATATCAAATCACCCTTGCAATCCAATTATCCCATTTGATGGTGGTGAATTATTATTTCAATGTATTGTTAGATTCAGTATTGTTAGATTCAGTCTGCTAGTATTTTATTTAGGATATTTATTGAGTTCCATTTATTTTTTTTTTAATTTTTTTTTCAACGTTTTTTATTTATTTTTGGGACAGAGAGAGACAGAGCATGAACGGGGGAGGGGCAGAGAGAGAGGGAGACACAGAATCGGAAACAGGCTCCAGGCTCCGAGCCATCAGCCCAGAGCGTGACGCGGGGCTCGAACTCACGGACCGCGAGATCGTGACCTGGCTGAAGTCGGACGTTTAACCGACTGTGCCACCCAGGCGCCCCTTGAGTTCCATTTAAACAATTTGTGTTCAGCCACATTTCTTCAGGTGATCCCTATAAATCAAAATCTTTTATCTTTACCCTTAGCAGTAACCTCTTAACTCAGTGGTTTCCACCAAACAGCTGGCTCATATTCTTGGAATTTGCAGCAATCCTTAAAGACATATAGTTTTCCTATTTCTAAAACTATATTTTTAAAATATCTTAGATTGCTGTCTATTTTTAAGCTTTTTTAGATTTATTTCAGCTATTATAATTCCTACTAGTCTTATGATTTTGGAAAATATCACTGAGTCAATCACCAGAATTATTAGTTAACCAATAAACTAGAAACAAAGGTTTTAGAAGGAAAAATATACCATAGAGCCCACATTTCTTGAAAATATCTAAGTAACCAACATTAAACAAAGAAGTCTGAACCAGTTGGGTTTCTTTTAAGAAGTAGATCCCTTCTCTATTCAGGAATTAGAATTGTTAAAAATAGAGACAATAGGGCACTGACCAAACCAAAGCTAATGTAGAAAATTGGATGACCTCTGGGCAAATAAGAAAAACAAAAAAAGATAAATATGGAAAAGTAATTAAATCAGGATAACCAACATATTTTCCCATTCAGATATTTTATGTCTACAATATATATCTGCCATATATCTCTAAATATCTAACATTTGTATCTAACATGAATATTAGGCTCAAGATAATGATCTCAATTCATTATTTTAATGACATTAGTGTGTAAAGGGCATTTTCTCTTTTTAAAATGTATTAATTGTTCACAACCCCCTATTATTCAATACTGGACTCTATCATAACATCTAGTTCACAATTAGATTTTTGATAATTTGAAGAGATTAACTACATGAAGGCTAAGATAATTATAAATATAAATAAATATAAGCATAATTATGAAAATCAAAACCATTTGATTTTTAAAGAAAAATCCCTTGTAGAATTAGAAAGAGTATAAATTTCAAATAGTTCTCGGTCCATTTATATTATTAATATAAATTATACCAACATTTCTGTCTTTTCAAATAAATCAACTAAAAAATGTCTAGCCAAAAGTTTCATGGTATGTGAATTTGTACAAACAGAAGTTTGAAGATTTATTACGGTGACTGTATGTCAGCAGAGATGTATTTTATGAATAGGATTTTTTTCTGAAACAGGTGAGCCATAGGGACAAACCCCCAGAGCAGAAAATAAACCATTTCAGTGCCTTTTGATAAGTAGACAATACCCACTATTTCTATATGGTGCATGAGAATGTGACAAATTATCTTCATTAAAGATTTGAATGAAGGAGTAATGAGCATTAGTTAAGCCATATAAGCACAAAGAACATCTATGTAAAATTACATTGAATGTAACAAGAAGTTGAGAGGGAGAGAATAATGTTATAATAGTTTATCTGACCTGAAGATTGTCTATTGTAACCATATGATGAATGTAAACCAAAAGCAACTAAAGTTCTACATTTAACATGCAAAATTTAGGCAAATCACAACTCTGGAGGCTTTTGTCCTCTGTGATTCACCCACTAGAAGGGAATAACTCATAAAACTCATATTTGTTTCTGTTAATATTTATCCTGCAATAAATATTCAAATTTGCACCATAAAATTTGTATCGCATAAAATTAAAATAAGTAAAGATATCTTTTAAAAATTCATCATCACGGGGCACCTGGAGGGCTCACTCAGTTGAGCCTCCGACTTCGGCTCAGGTCATGATCTCACTTTTCTTGAGTTTGAGCCCCTTGTCATGCTCTGTGCTGACAGCTTGCTCAGAGCCTGGAGCCTGCTTCGGATTCTGTCTCCTTCTCTCTCTGCCCTTCTCCAGCTCACGTTCTGTCTCTCTCTGTCTCTCAAAAATAAATAAATGTAAAAAAAAAAAAATCACCATCAGTAAAAGATATAAAGTGTTTCGAATACTTACCTTATGAATTTTCATTTGCTTTCAATACATAGAACTAAATTAAAACTTAATTATTTTAGTTATGTACTTATATACAAATGACAAACACCTTCTGGATAAAAGCTAATATTTTACTAAAGAACACAAAAATTGAGAAAATTTATTTTTTGACCAAGGTTTCTATTCCTTTCCCTTTGGAATATTACCCAAGATTAATATTATCTACTCATTGAAGACTGCCATCTTGTGGACTCCTGTTAATTCTAGAAAATATTGACTAATTTAAAAATTATAATGTATGGGACTTTGGAAGGGTTTAAATATTTTGAAAATTCTGTAAATTCTAATGTCAGGGGAGATCAGGAATAAGTATCAATATTTGTAATCATGCAATAATATTGCTTTTATCCCTATGGGCATCTACATTTTAGGTATACTCTGCTGCTATTTTGCAGTAATATTTCTATGCCAGCAAGATAAATCCTTACATTTCACATAGTTAAGACTTGTGTGGCTCTGTGAGAGTTTAATTAGGTTGTCACCCAATGGTTATTAGGAACATCCAGAAATCTGCTATTGTCTGGTAAGTGGAATTTAAACTTTGCTCTGATTAGTTATTATTTGAAACATGGAAGTTTTAGCTGGCAAAATTAGACCCCATATCATACATAACTCAACCTAATAAATATTTGAAATCCCTATGAGGTTTTTATTTTTCAAATAAAGATTTATGCTCAGTAAAGATAAGATAAATATCTTAAATATAAATATAAAGACTTCTTGGTCAAGTTTTGATCCCTGTTGTAAGGATTCAATAAATTAATATAGATAGAGCACACTATCTGGTACATGCTAAATGCTATCTATACAAGCTTAATAGATGCTATTGGTGCCACACTCAGATCTCCTCTATTTGGTTAATGTAACCATCTGGCAGCTGCCTCTTCTCCAGAGAATTTCCCTTATTAAGGGAATTGTGCTCCCCACATTTATGGCACCTGACCTACCACAGCTAGCAGCTAATACCCAACTGATGCAGGGGAGGAGGGAACAAAATGCTGAATCTCTTTGCTTTCCATTGCCACACTCACCAAATCTGCAGTGAAATTTGTCTTCCAGAGTCACAAATGAGATAGTAGGATTAGTCCTAAACTAATCTCTGGTAGGAACCACATCTTTGCTTACCTTCTCCCTCCTCCTCCTCTTCCTCCTCCTCCTTCTCCTCCCCCATTTTTCTTCTTCTTCTTCTTCTTCTTCTTCTTCTTCTTCTTCTTCTTCCCCTCCCACCCCCTACCGGTTCTTATTTCCTACACTTCTTAATTCTCCTGGGAACACTCCATCAATAAATCACATTCAAAGAATCTCCTCAGATTCTGTTTCTACAAAACTGACCTTCACTATTATTGTGGTGGCGGTTGTTATTATTATTATTAAGTGGTCTAATGTTCTGATTTAATGAAGACAAACTTAAATTACCTTGGTTATGCCTAATGGCTCACAGTCTTCTGATAATTCTTCATGCATGTCTTTTCTTTGAGGTAAACTCTTTACAGTTTTGATAAGCACATCAAGGTCTTCTTCCTGAGCAAGATTCTAAAGGACATATACTCTGTTGTTCAGAGCTAGGATTTCTGGGCTTTAACAATGAATTGTGGGAAATCTAAAGTGAATGCTTTTTAATGAAAAGCTCCAAATCTAAATTGAACTTGTGCCACTGACTATAATACACTGGTGAGTAAATGCTGGTCCCTGACCTGATGGAGTTTACAACTCAATAAAAATAATTTAAAAATCCCTTAGCAAAGCAATAAAATAGGCTGTTTTTTGAAATGAGTTAGCCATGACCTTTATATCTAGACACAGGAGTCTTGGGATTTAAAAACAAAAAGTCCTCTGTTGCGTGAAGCATTCCACAGAGAAAGTAGAAATAGCTCCTGTCACCCAGGTGGTGTCATCACTTGAACTCTATGACTTGTAATTCACTTATTCAGATTCATTTGAGTTGTGGATCACAAGAGAATGCCAGTTTACTACTCTTTCTATTATAAATATACTTTATCTTTTATTTTGCTAAAGGCAAATATGCATATAAAATTTTATTGGTCACATATTATAATTTTGAACAGAATTCTGGTGTTTCTGACTCTAGATAACAAACTAATAAAATACAAGACTCACAACTTGTAAAAAGGGGAATTAGTACTTTTGTTTCTTCAACCAAGATAACTGAATTTAAAGTAAAAATACAGCCTACCTTTATAATGAAATAATTTCTTTTTTTAAACATGACAAATATTCTCTTTTCTATTCTTGATAACATCCTTAAAAATATCTGATCCCCTACACACTAACCAAGTGTCAGTTTGATACCTTTATTCTGTTATTCTCAGGATCTTTGCCTCTGGCTATGTTTTATAGATGCAATTCTTGATACTTATACAAATTAAATTCAACTGTACAAAGTTCAAGGTGAATCTGCCTTGTATCACATTACACAAGGTCATTTATCTTGACCTAACAGCTTTTCTTACTGAATAGTTCCTGCATGTTGAACACTCTCATTTAAGTGGTTTACATAATCCACAGCACAATATATAATATAAACATTACTATCCCATTTTATGGATGCTAAAACTGAAGTTCATAAAGATTAAAATGTAATAAATTTTTAAGCAATATGATATAATGATAATATATAGGCTTAGAGTGAGTCAGACAAATTTGAATTTTTCTTCTGACACTTAGTAAGCTGTAATTTTCTACTGGTTCCTTAAACTGTTTGAGCTCCAGACCTTTGATTATGAAGATGATTATAATGATAATAATAACTGACTACATTTAGTTCTGTAGAAATAACTTTACATGTAATATCTCATTTAACCTACAATTTCTTCCATTTTACAGATGAGAAGACTAATACTTTAGTAAAGTTAAATAGCTTGCCCAAAGGTGCAGAGTCAGTAGATCACACTGGCATGTCTGAAACTCTGATCTTTGTGATTCCAAAGTCCATGGGTCTTATTCACTTATGATGCTACCTTCTAATCTGGGGGTGGGGGTCGGGTTGTGGGACTGAAAAAATGTGTAAACTTTGTGACTCATAGTAAAGTCTGAAGTTAGTTCCTTTCCCAGTCCCACTTTATATCCCCATAATACCCTGAGTAATGTTTTGCATATAATAATATAATAATGTATCATTACTGTTGACACTTCCAGTTATCTGATCTCAGTCCTCATCCTATATCTAGCAGCCAAAATAATTTTTACATATGATATATTTAATGACTTCAGCTGCCAAGTCAGCTTCTTCAACAAAGTGTCAGTGAACATGTTCACGAAATGACTGACCATTGTGGACACTTTAACCTGAGAGAAGTTGGGGCCACCTCAAAATTTAATGCACCTTCAACCTTCATCCAATTTTTCGAGTAGAAGAAATCATGAAAACACTTCATAGTAACTTTGTAAACATGACCCTTTCTCTTTTGTTCACTGACAATACATTCCAGATTGTTAAAACTGCCTACATTATTTCTCAGTGGCTGAATTTAGCCCTGCTTCAAACACCATCTTTGACTTTTATATTCTGAAGGCTAAATGAGTCTATGTAGATCTTAGAAACTTTCAAGTGAAATTTAAAATGTGAAAAAAAAAACCCACATTTAAAATGTAGCGACTTGAAGTGTAAAGGGTTAGGTGGCGAGACCACCTGGAGCTGGCAGGGCACCCTGTAATCTCTACACCCAACATGGGGCTTAAAATCATGACCCTGAGATCAGCAGTCCCATGCTTCAGTTGGGCCATCATGACAGAGAATTAGGGGGATCCATACTTCCCACATCTCCCAAACAAAGAAGGGCTGAAGCTAAAGGACTTTGAACCCCAAGAGTCTAGGAGAAATAGAGACTGAATCTACCAGGAAGAAAATGGGACAACTTAAGAGACCATAGGGCTACTTCAAGGAACAAATCAAAGCACAATTGGTGGAGG
This sequence comes from Panthera leo, assembly GCF_018350215.1. Classification (NCBI taxonomy): domain Eukaryota; kingdom Metazoa; phylum Chordata; class Mammalia; order Carnivora; family Felidae; genus Panthera; species Panthera leo. The sequence goes on along the minus strand of NC_056688.1, from coordinate 33,788,322 downwards.
GTCCAAAACATCACTACAAGTAGAGAAATAAATACACAAAGTCACAACAAGAGAGAGAAAGTAACACTCTCCAAAAAACACCTCCTGAACGGCCAGGCCCTGGACAGTGTATGACCCCCTTTTAATATAGCACTGTTCACAGGTTCAGAGCACATGACAAGCTTTTAAAACTCATAAGGGACAGAAAACTAGCCAAAATGATGAAATGAAACAATTCTCATCAAAAGAAATTCCAGGAAGAAGTGACAGCTAAAGAGTTAATCAAAACAGATTTAAGCAATATAACTGAACAAAAATTTAGAATAATAATCATAAAATTAATTGCAGGTCTTGAAAAAAGCATAGAGAACAGCAGAGAATCTATTGCTACAGAGATCAAGGGACTAAAAAATAGTCATGATGAATTAAAGAACGTTATAAATGAGGTGCAAAATAAAATGGAGGAAACCACAGCATGGAATGAAGAGGCAGAGGGGAGAATAGGTGAATTAGAAGAAAAAATTATGGAAAAAGAATAAGCTGAGAAAAAGACAGATAAAAAAATCCAGGATTACAAGGGGAGAATTAGAGAACTGAGTGGTTCAATTAAATGGAACAATATCCATTAAATAGGAATTCCAGAAGGAGAGAGAGAGAGAGAGGCTGAAGGTAGACTTGAACAAATCATAGCTGAGAAATTCCCCAATCTTGGGAAGGAAACAGGCATTAAAATCCAAAGGCACAGAGAACTCCCTTCAGACATAAGTTGAATCAATCTTCTGCACGACATATCATAGGAAAACTGGCAGAATACAAGGATAAAGAGAGAATTCTGAAAGCAGCAAGGGATAAAAGGGCCTTAACACACAAAGGTAGACACATAAGGGTAGTAACAGACCTATCTACTGAAACTGGGCAGGCCAGAAAGGAATGGCAAGAAATCTTCAATGTGATGAACAGGAAAAATATGCAGCCAAGAATCCTTTATCCAGCAAGCCTGTCATTCAGAATAGGAGAGATAAAGGTTTTCCCAAACAAACAAAAACCGAAGGAATTCATCACCACTAAACCAGCCCTACAAGAGATCCTAAGGGGGATTCTGTGAGTGAAATGTTGCAAGGACCACAAATTATGAGAGACATCGCTATACCCATGAAAACTACACATAACGCAATGACTCTAAACCCATATCTTTCAATAATAACACTGAATGTAAATGGACTAAAAGCTCCAATCAAAAGACATAGGGTATCAGAATGGATAAAAAAAGACCCACCTATTTTCTGTCTACAAGGACTCATTTTAGACCTGAGGAAATCTTCAGATCGAAGAATGAGGGGATGGAGAACTGTCTATCATGCTACTGGAAGTCAAAAGAAAGCTGGAGTAGCCATACCTATATCAGACTACCAGGACTTCAAATTAAAGGCTATAACAAGAGAAGGGAATTATATAATAATTAAATAAGAATTATTATAAGTAAAGAATTAATTATATAATAATTAAATGAAGAAGGGAATTCTATAATAATTAAAGGGTCTATCCATCAGGAAGAGCTAACAATTATAAGTATCTATCCACCAAATTTGAGAGCATTCAAATGTATAAAAGAATTAATCACACACAAACAATCTTCTTGGTAAGAATGTGTAATTGCAAGGGACTTTAATACTCCACTTACAACATTGGATAGATCATCTAGACAGAGAATCAGTAATGAAACAGTGGTCCTGAAAGATACATTGGACCAGGTGGACTTGACAGATATATTTAGAACTCTTCATTCTAAAGCAGCAGAATATACTCCCGACTCGAGTGAACATGGAACATTCTCCAAGATAGGTCATATACTGACCTATATACTGACTGAAAACAGCCCTCAGTAAATATTAATGAATTAAGATCATACCATGCACACTTTCAGATCACAATGCTATGAAACTTGAAATCAACCACAGGAAAAAGTCTGGAAAACCTCCAAAAGCATGGAGGTTAAAGAACACCCTACTAAAGAATGAATGGGTTAACCAGGCAACTAAAGAAGAAATTAAAAGATATATGGAGACAAATGAAAATGAAAACACAATAATCCAAACCTTTTGGGATGCAGCAAAGGCAGTCCTACAAGGAAAATACATTGCAATCCAAGCCTATCTGAAGAATCAAGAAAAATCCCAAATACAAAATCTAACAGCACAACTAAAGGAACTAGAAGCAGAAAAACGAACATACCCCAAAACAAGCAGAAGAAGAGAAATAATGAGGATCAGAGCAGAAATAAACAATATATAATCCAAAAAACAAAAACAAAAAAAAACAAAACAAAACAGTAGAACAGATCAATGGAAGCAAGAGTTGGTTTTTTGAAAAAACAAAAAAAATTGGTAAACCTCTTGCCAGGTTTCTTAAATAGAAAAGAGAGTGGACCAAATTAGATAAAATCACAAATGAAAATGGATTCATTACAACCAATCCCTCAGAAATACAAGCAATTATCAGGGAATACTATGAAAAATTATATGCCAACAAACTGGACCACCTGGAGAAAATGGACAAATTCCTAAATACCCACACACTACCAAAACTCAAACCGGAAGAAATAGAAAATTTGAACAGACCTTAACTACTAAAGAAATTGTATCAGTTATCAAAAACCTCCCAACAAATAAGAGTCCTGGACCAGATGGCTTCCCTTGGAAATTCTACCAGACACTTAAAGCAGAGTTAATACTTATCCTTCTCAAGCTGTTCCAAAAAATAGAAAGGGAAGGAAAACTTATGGACTCATTCCATAAAGACAGCATTACTTTGATTCCCAAACCAGACAGAGACCCAGCAAAAAAGAAAACTACAGACCAATATCCCTGATGAATATGGATGCAAAAATTCTCAATAAGATACTAGCAAATCGAATTCAACAGCATATAAAAAGAATTATTCACCACGATCGAGTGGGATTCATTCATGGGCTGCAGGGCTGGTTCAGTATTTGCAAAACAACCAATGTGATACATCACATTAATAAAGAAAAGATGATGATCCTCTCAATTGATGCAGAAAAATAATTTGACAAAATACAGCATCTTTTCTTTTTCTTTTTTAAAAATTTTTTTAACATTTATTCATTTTTGAGACAGAGAGAGACAGAGCATGAATGGGGGAAGGTCAGAGAGAGAGGGAGACACAGAATCTGAAACAGGCTCCAGGCTCTGAGCTGTCAGCACAGAGCCTGACGCGGGGCTCGAACTCACGGACCGTGAGATCATGACCTGAGCCGAAGTCGGACGCCCAACCAACTGAGCCTCCCAGGCGCCCCTCAGCATCTTTTCTTAATAAAATCCCTCAAGAAAGTCAGGATAGATGGAATACACTTAAACATCATAAAAGCCATATATGAAAAGGCCACAACTAGTATCATCCTTCATGGGGAAAAACTGAGAGCTTTCTCCCTGAGATCAGGAGCACGACAGGGATGTCCACTCTCATCACTGTTGTTTAACATAGTGTTGGAAGTCCTAGCATCAGCAATCAGACAATAAAATGAAATCAAAGAATCAAAATTGGCAGAGATGAAGCCAAACTTTCACTTTTCGCAGACAACATGATACTCTACATGGAAAACCTGAAAGACTCCACCAAAAGTCTGCTAGAACTGATACATGAATTCAGCAAAGTTGCAGGATACAAAATCAATGTACAGAAATCTGTTGCATTTTTATACACCAATAATGAAGCAACAGAAAGAGAAATAAAGAAACTGATCCCAAACACAATTGCACCAAGAACCATAAAATACCTAGGAATAAACCTAACCAAAGATGTAAAGATCTGTATGATGAAAACTAGAGACAGCTTATGAAGGAAATTGAAGAAGATACAAAGAAATGGAAAAACATTCTGTGCTCATGGATTGGAAGAATAAATATTGTTAAAATGTCAATACTACCCAAAGCTATCTACACATTCAATGCAATCCCAGTCAAAACTGCACCAGTATTCTTCTCAAAGATACAACAAACAATCTTAACATTTGTTTGGAACCACAAAGTCCCCAAATAGCCAAAGTCATATTGAGGAAGAAAACTAAAGTGGGAGGCATCACAATCCCAGACTTTAGCCTCTAATACAAATCTGTAATCATCAAGACAGTATGATATGATCACAAAAACAGACACATAGACTAATGGAAGAGACTAGAGACCCCTGAATTGACCCACAAATGTATGGCCAACTAATCTTTGACAAAGCAGGAAAGAGTAGCCAATGGAAAAATGACAGTTTCTTTAACAATGCTGCTGGGAGAACTGAACAACAACATGCAGAAAAATGAAACTAGACCACTTTCTTATACCATACACAAAATAAACTCAAAATGGATAAAGGACCCTAATGTAAGACAGGAAACCATCAAAACCCTAGAGGAGAAAGCAGAGAAAAACCTCTTTGAACTCAGCCGCAGCAATTTCTTACTTGACACACTCTAAAGGCAAGGGGTTTGAAAGCAAAAATGAACTATTGGGACTTCATCAAGATAAAAAGATTCTGCACTGAAAAGGATACAATCAACAAAACTAAAAGGCAACCAACAGAATAGGAAAATATATTCGCAACTGACATATCAGATAAAGGGCTAGCATCCAAAACCTATAAAGAATTCACCAAACTCCACACCCGAAAAACAAATAATCCAGTGAAGAAATGGGCAGAAGACATGAATAGACACTTTTCCAAGGAAGACATCCAGATGGCCAACAGACACATGAAACGATGCTCAACGTCACTCATCATCAAGGCAACAGAAATCAAAGCTACACTGAGATACTACCTCACACCAGAGTGGCTAAAATGAAGAAATCAGGAGACTACAGATGCTAGTGTGGATGTGGTGAAACAGGAACCCTCTTGTACTGTTGGTGGGAATGCAAACTGCTGCAGCTGTTTTGGAAAATAGTGTGGAGGTTCCACAAAAAATTAAAAATAGAACTACCCGATGACCTAGCAATAGCACTGCTAGGAATTTACCCAAAAGATACAGGAGTGCTGATGCATAGGACACATATAACCCAATGTTTATAGCAGCACTTTCAACAATAGCCAAACTATGGAAAGAGCCTAAATGTCCATCAGCTGACTAAGGGATAAAGAAGATGTGGTGTATATATACAATGGAATACTAGTTGGCAATGAGCAAGAATGAAATCATGCCATTTGCAGCAACGTGGATGGAACTGGAAGGTATTATGCTAAGTGAAATAAGTCAGTCAGAGAAAGAAAACCATATGCTTTCACTCATAGGTGGATCTTGAGAATCTTAACAGAAGACCATGGAGGAGGGGAAGAAAAAAAAAAGTTACAGAGAGAGAGGGAGGCAAACTGTAAGAGACTCTTGGATACTAAAAACAAACAGAGGGTTGAGGGGGGAGGGAAAATCGGTGATGGGCATTGAGGAGGGCACTTGTTGGGATGAGCACTGGGTTGTACGGAAACCAATTTGTCAGTAAATTATATTTAAAAAATAAATAAAATAAGAATAAAATAAAATGTAGAGACTTATAAAAATACATACATATATATATACATATGTATTTTATAAGTATTTTTATAAGTATATATATATATATATATATATATATATATATATATATATATATATTATCCTGACCATTTATACATCAAATATTTTTGAGCAGAAACATGTCAGGATCCTGTTAGATTCTGAGAATATAGTGATGAAAAAAGTAGATTTTGTCTCTGCCCTGCCAAGAGTAATTGATGTGGCACTTGTTATCACAATGAAGGTATAAATCAGCAATATAAAAAGATATTTCCTACTAATTTCAGGTTGCATCTCTTTATGCTTAGTAGTAATGGATGATTGATAGGACAGTTCTCTATAATTTCCTTCATGATGTTATTAATTCCAAAACCCAAAATGCTGCAAGCTTTCTATATAAATAAAATAATTGTAGTTCCAATTTTTAAAGCTGTACTGTTTCTGCCGGTAGTTTACAAGTTCTGCTATTCAAGTATCCTCACATCAATTTATTCATCAAAAGAAGAAAAAGGAGGGAGAAGTGTCATAATGGATGATGGAATTGTTCAAACAAATAATTACAAGGCAATTAAAATGCATATGCCAGATACTTTACCAAGCAACATTCAGTAAAAAATAATGCAAAAATTATCAAACTATAAGTACAAAACAAACAATTTAAGAAGCAGACAAAAAATTATACTTTTGTAATAAAGAACAAATTATAATTATAGTTCTTTGACAGATATAACATTAAATCACTTATTACAGGAATAGCTACAATAGGTAGGGTAAGATCAAGGATTTTGGTAAATAGTATCCATCATTTTGAAAAAGTTACCTCAAACCATAAAATTGAGCATATCATAAAAATAGAGAAGCTTCTGGTTTTAAGGTTTTCCTTTTTATGGCTGACAAAGATAAAGAAAGTTGGCTCCTAGGAGAGTGACATTATTTAATTGGGTCAGCGAACAACTCAGATACTATATCCATTGTGTTCTCTCCAATACTTTGACCCAGAGCTTCTAAGGTGTACATACATTGTTAGGAAGAAAAATGGTAGTTATATTAAAGGATATTGAAATGAATCATATATGATTACTCATTGAAATTGTTTTCAAAGACTTCAGAGTCTAGTATGTAATTTCATTCCCTTTCTCAAACTTGTTTCATTAATGGCACTGCAGTTATGAAAAATGAACATTGTTCCTCATGCGTACTCATGTTTTCATACTCTGAAGACGTGGAAATATATCATTTAAGTAATCATCTTATTTTCCAAGGGCATAAAGACAAGATAGTCTGTTTTGTGACACTGAATCAGTTACGGCAATTGTGTTGAAAGTCTGCAAGGCATAAAGCCATGAAACCTGGACCTTCAATTAGGACAATAGACAAAACCCACCTAGAAACTTTCCTGTTACCAAAATTTTAAAAAATTATGAGTATAATAAAGAAAATTTCAATCTAAAGTTAATATCACAAGAAGAAATGGAAATCCCCAGGTGTCAGAAACAAATAACAAAAATACAGGGCTGAAATCCTAACTAAAATCTAGGAATAGTGTTAATCCTGAGGAGATCTGGGAAGCCTCATAAGATTATTTGTGTTATGGAAATAGACTCTAGAGTCTAGGAGCTCGAAGATAAATGCTTATGTTGAGACAAAACACAAGTATTTGGGTCTGCCTGAGAGGGGATGTTAGAATAGCAATGTCTCCACCAAGCCAAGCCTGTAATTGGCTTCGCCCTCAGTGAACTAGAATGCCTCTCACTGACTTAGGAAGAAAGACAAAAGTCTCCCATGAGAACCCGAACTTTCAAGCTTTCACAACACATGTGCTTGTAGGCCAAATGTATACTACCAGATAGTATCAAAAATGAACTAGTGAAAATTAACATAAAGATGATCTCAAGAAAGTATATCCAAAATGTGGCCTTTGGATGAATCTAATAAAGAAGCATCCTTAAGGGAGACTCTCATAACCTAGGGTGCAGAGGATATGTCAAAAGGTAGTCTTGTTTGTTAAAATAGTACTCACTAAAGAATTATATGAAGAACTTCTAAAACATTCTTGTCTTAGTTAAACATGCTATTAAAGAGAACCTTTTTACAAATGGGAAAACACAATTGACCAACTAGTCTCAATATGCTTCTGAAATGAACAGTATTAAAATCTTAATACTTAACAAATCAACTTTTATTAATTTTTTAAAGGCCAAACACAATTTACATGAAACAAAGTGGTGTGTGAAACTAGACTATGACATCAAAGCCAACTCTTTTACTATCTTACTGAATTTTATAAACCTCAGGCCCTGATATTTAATAAAAATATAATTAATGCTTGTTTTTTTATGATAACAAAGAAAAATTTGATAAGGATATTTTAAAAATGCTAATAGAAAATGAAAATCCTTATAGGAGGAAGTAAGTAGTCATCTTAAAAGATTTAACCTAGTTCAATATTTCCACTTTTGGCACAGTGAGGAAATTCAATCCAAATTCAGGTTGTCAGCTTTTCTATTGTATACCATTTCTACTTTTTATCCTTCTTGGCATTGTGAAATGCTTTGTTATGCAAAACCGTAAACTTATTTTAAGAACTAAATAAACATTTTTAATCCCCAAGTACTCATTTACTTGTAAAATTTGAGAAAATGTCAGTTTTATATACTTTTTTCCTATTGTGAAAATATTTTACAAAATATTGACTCAATAACACTATAAGAAATAGTATTTCAATGACTGGTAGTCTTTAATTGTTCACTGCTTTCTTTTTCCCCAAATTTCAAGTAATACAAGCCAAAAGTTGAGATAACTCCAGTAAAATATAATTTAAAACAGATTGCAAAAATATTAAAATGTATGTGAGTGATATGTGAACAAATGAAATTCTTACTATAACAATTAGAAGAACTCATACTGTTAAATGTGAGAAGTCCTTGAATTTAGAATCTAGTTGAGTAATGCAAGAATAGAATGAAGTACTTTAATTATACTCTGGGTTTTCTTTGAGTAAAGTCACATGGATGCTATTAATAAATTCTTAAAAAAATATCAAGTGGACTAAAGACAGCCAAATGGGTAACTTCAACTCTAAAAAACAGTTTGTGTTGTAAAACATTTGATAAAATATTTTAAAGTTTTTATATTGTATATGTGTACTGTAATTATAAGTTAATGTGATATAACTTTTCAGATTTTTAAAGCATCTTTTACAACTGTATTATATGACTTAGAAATAATAAATATTTGCTAAATCTTAGAATTAACATTCAATCATAATTGAAGTTTTTCTATGAAAAACAGACTAATATTTAAACTAAAATAAATTGAAATATTTATTTTAAATTAAATTAAAATAAACTAAAATAAATTAAAAATATTTAATTCTTTCAGTGTTATTTTAGATCCTCTTTGATCTTTTCCTTATATTTAAGTGAAACACATTAAAAAAAGCTCCTAACCTAATAATGGGGGGAGAGGATATCAGAAATGTTAATTTTCACATATTATAAATACTTATTGCTTGGTAAGTGCTTGGTTAAATTATCTTATTTGCAAATCTGTGAAACAGACAACATTATTCTCATTTTAGATGACAAAACTGAATCTCAAAGAGTTAGCTGAATATTTGCTTAATTTAAACAAATTATAAATAGCTGAGTCAGGACTTGGCTACACTGCCTCTGAAAGTCCTAATAAATTTAACTAAGTGAAGAAAACACATGGGGGAAGGGGAAAATTTGACGACCGAAGAAATACTATTTTTAATGTTTATTAACTGATTGTATAGAATACCTCTGCCTAAGATGATGACTATGAAAATGTTTCTTATCCCTCTCAAAAGTTAGTCTATGATGACACCACCTTTCTTAAACACATATTCATGAAAATTAATGACTTACTTTACTGTAAATATTATATTGGTTCCATTAAGATAAAAATTAAATAATAGTAATAAATTAGGAGAGTAATAAAAGTTAATCATCAACATATAAAGTTTCAAAATTAGTTACACTGACTCTCAATATGAATGGATAATCTTCAAGTCTCTGCTTGAGTATCCAGAAAGGCTGAATAAATGCCAGGTTCCCCATTGGAAAGTATATAAGGCCAGACTGATGAATTTATTTTTAACTACTCATGGTAGGTAGGTAGGAGAAAGGGGGCCTTGGAATTTGCTCTTTCAATCATAACATAGATAGTTCAAATGCTTATCGAGATTTTAATGCTATTGAAGTTGCTATTCAGTAATACCCCAAAGCCAGTCTTTAGTAATTTTTTTCTTTATTGGGATTTTTTCCTTATTTGACATTATTTAATCTTGTGGAATTGGTTAAGCCATTGGCACCTATAACACTGCATGTTTTTCCCTTTGAGTCTTTCCAACAGTTTCTGCCTTTTACCCTTTGAACACTTTTGTACCATTATTTAGTTAATTCATTTTTTAAGTTTGTTTATTTATTTTGAGAGATAAAGAGAGAGAATATGAGCAGGGGAAGGGCAAAGAGAGAGAGGGGGAGAGAGAGAATCCCAAGTAGGCTCCTCACTATCAGAGCAGAGCCTGATGTGGGGCTCAAACTCACAAACCATGAGATCATGACCTGAGCTGAAATCAAGTCAGATGCTCAACTGACTGAGCCACCCAGGCGCCCCTTCTTACATTTATTTAGATGTTTGTGCTTCCCAGAGTATCTTCTCACCATATCTACTCTTCCTGATTAATCTCATCCCTTCTTGGATTCAATAATACCAATATACTGACAACTCCCAAATTTAACCTTCACCTCAGATTTCCTTTCCTGTGTTTCAAACACCTATTTGCCAACTGCTAGAACTCCTTGACCAGATTTTCCTCACAGACTTCCAACTCAAAATGTCCTGAAAATGAACCAATTATCTTTCTCCTCAAACTAGTTTGACTTAATGTATTTCCATTGAATTTCTTGTACTATGCTCTTACCAATCACTCAAGTGGAACTTGAGAGTATTCCTGAACTATTTTTCTCTCTCTTTGCCTTCCCTCTGCAATATTTCTTGGATAAACATCTTTCTTCTCATTGTTATGATCATGGTTCTGATTCAGATTTCTTCAGCCTTCACTTTCAGTATGCAATATTGTCCTATTGTTCTCTGCTGCAACTTTCCTTTTAATTAAATCCAACTTTTGCAGAATCACCAGAATAACCTACTAATATATGTGTCTATGTCAACCCTTTCTTGAAAAACATCCAGCGGTACCACATTACATGTAAGATTGAGCACAAGTTTCTTAATATAACAGACACACACCATGTTAATCTGTGTTTAGTAATTTGGATTTACCACTAATCTCCCCAACCTTTCCTCTTACCACTCCCTTCCTCAAAATTATGAGTCTAATAACACAAAACTGTTTGTGGGGGTCCATTCATACTATCCAATTCCTTGTGTGAATGAATTTTCTCATTTGTCTTCTCTGACTGGAATACACTCAACACACCATACACTCTTCACCTGACCAAGTCAAACTAACCTTTTAATACTCCAAATTTATAACACAAACACAAATTCCTCTCTTGGTCTCTTTATTCAAATGTATGACTGCCTTATCAATTCTTTAATTTGATACCAGATATTATGTCAAATTCAATCTGCCAAAACTAAACTCCTGGTTTTATTCCACCCACATCTCTAAAGAACTGCCCATTTAGTAAAAGTCTGTCCATTTTAGTAAAAGCAAATACATTCTTCTAGTTGCTCAGTGACTCAGGCCCAAAACTTAAATCATTGGTCCCTCTTTGTCTCACATTTCATAATAAATCCATCAGCAATTCCTGTCAGCTCTACTACCAAATTTTTACAAGAAACAATAGCCTCCCTGCCACTACCATTCTAGTGCAAATCATTTATATCTTTCTTGGCTATGTTGAAAATAGCTTCTTAAGCTAGTGGACATTATTCCTCCTGCTTCCCCTCCTCCTGGTTCCTGCTTTGTCCTCACACTGTGTCTTCTCTATCCAATTGTAAGTGAAAGCCTTTAAATATAACTTTACATGTCCTTCTCACCCTTATAACTCTCTCTTTTAATGTACTTTAGTTTTCTTCACAGCACTTATCACCACTTGATGTTTATTTGTTTGTGTATTCTTGGTTTCTTCCCACTATAATGAAAACTCCAGACGGAGAACACAAACTTCTTTCCTTCTTAGTACAATATCTGGGGGCATTTGGATAGCTCGGTTGGTTGAGTGTTTGACTATTGATTTCACCTCAGTCATGATCCTAGGGTCATGGGATCAAGCCCGACGTCAGGCTCTACACTGAGCATGAAACCTGCTTAAGATTCTCTCTCTTTCTCTGTCTCTGTCTCTGTCTCTCTCTCTCTGTCTCTCTCTCTCTCTCTCCCTCTGCCCCTTTCCCCTATTCATGCTCTCTCCCTCTCACAAACAAACAAATAAACAAACAAACAAACACAACAATACCTGGTTTCTATTTTGACCATAAGCCAATATTTGTTTTTTTTTCAATATATGAAATTTATTGTCAAATTGGTTTCCATACAACACCCAGTGCTCATCCCAAAAGGTGCCCTCCTCAATACGCATCACCCACCCTCCCCTCCCTCCCACCCCCATCAACCCTCAGTTTGTTCTCAGTTTTTAACAGTCTCTTATGCTTTGGCTCTCTCCCACTCTAAACTCTTTTTTTTTTCCTTCCCCTCCCTCATGGGTTTCTGTTAAGTTTCTCAGGATCCACGTAAGAGTGAAACCATATGGTATCTGTCTTTCTCTGTATGGCTTATTTCACTTAGCATCACACTCTCCAGTTCCATCCACATTGCTACAAAAGGCCATATTTCATTCTTTCTCATTGCCACGTAGTATTCCATTGTGTATATAAACCACAATTTCTTTAACCATTCATCAGTTGATGGACATTTAGGCTCTTTCCATAATTTGGCTATTGTTGAGAGTGCTGCTATAAACATTGGGGTACAAGTGCCCCTATGCATCAGTACTCCTGTATCCCTTGGATAAATTCCTAGCAGTGCTATTGCTGGGTCATAGGGTAGGTCTATTTTTAATTTTCTGAGGAACCTCCACACTGCTTTCCAGAGCGGCTGCACCAATTTGCATTCCCACCAACAGTGCAAGAGGGTTCCCGTTTCTCCCCATCCTCTCCAGCATCTATAGTCTCCTGATTTCTTCATTTTGGCCACTCTGACTGGCGTGAGGTGATATCTGAGTGTGGTTTTGATTTGTATTTCCCTGATAAGGAGCGACATTGAACATCTTTTCATGTGCCTGTTGGCCATCCGGATGTCTTCTTTAGAGAAGTGTCTATTCATGTTTTCTGCCCATTTCTTCACTGGGTTATTTGTTTTTCGGGTGTGGAGTTTGGTGAGGTCTTTATAGATTTTGGATACTAGCCCTTTGTCTGATATGTCATTTGCAAATATCTTTTCCCATTCCGTTGGTTGCCTTTTAGTTTTGTTGGTTATTTCCTTTGCTGTGCAGAAGCTTTTTATCTTCATAAGGTCCCAGTAATTCATTTTTGCATTTTATTCCCTTGCCTTTGGGGTTGTGTCGAGTAAGAGATTGCTATGGCTGAGGTCAGAGAGGTCTTTTCCTGCTTTCTCCTCTAGAGTTTTGATGGTTTCCTGTCTCACATTCAGGTCCTTTATCTACTTTGAGTTTATTTTTGTGAATGGTGTGAGAAAGTGGTCTAGTTTCAACCTTCTGCATGTTGCTGTCCAGTTCTCCCAGCACCATTTGTTAAAGAGACTGTCTTTTTTCCATTGGATGTTCTTTCCTGCTTTGTCAAAGATGAGTTGGCCATATGTTTGTGGGTCTAGTTCTGGGGTTTCTATTCTATTCCATTGGTCTATGTGTCTGTTTTTGTGCCAATACCATGCTGTCTTGATGACAGCTTTGTAGTAGAGGCTAAAGTCTGGGATTGTGATGCCTCCTGCTTTGGTCTTCTTCTTCAAAATTACTTTGGCTATTCAGGGCCTTTTGTGGTTCCATATGAATTTTAGGATTTCTTGTTCTAGCTTTGAGAAGAATGCTGGTGCAATTTTGATTGGGATTGCATTGAATGTGTAGATAGCTTTGGGTAGTATTGACATTTTGACAATATTTATTCTTCCAATCCATGAGCACAGAATGTTTTTCCATTTCTTTCTATCTTCTTCAATTACCTTCATAAGCTTTCTATAGTTTTCAGCATACAGATCTTTTACATCTTTGGTTAGATTTATTCCTAGGTATTTTATGCTTCTTGGTGCAATTGTGAATGGGATCGGTTTCTTTATTTGTCTTTCTGTTGCTTCATTGTTAGTGTATAAGAATGCAACTGATTTCTGTACATTGATTTTGTATCCTGCAACTTTGCTGAATTCATGTATCAGTTCTAGCAGACTTTTGGTGGAGTCTATCGGATTTTCCATGTATAATATCATGTCATCTGCAAAAAGCAAAAGCTTGACTTCATCTTTGCCAATTTTGATGCCTTTGATTTCCTTTTGTTGTCTGATTGCTGATGCTAGAACTTCCAACACTATGTTAAACAACAGTGGTGAGAGTGGGCATCCCTGTCATGTTCCTGATCTCAGGGAAAAAGCTCTCAGTTTTTCCCCATTGAGGATGATGTTAGCTGTGGGCTTTTCATAAATGGCTTTTATGATCTTTAAGTATGTTCCTTCTATCCCGACTTTCTGAAGGGTTTTTATTAAGAAAGGGTGCTGAATTTTGTCAAAGTCCTTTTAGCCAATATTTGTTAATTAAGTGAGTAAATATTGTAGCTTAGTGTCTCTTATCTCCGGAAGTTTTTACTGACCAATATGATTGCTTAAGTATCCTGTTCCCATGCCTTCTTTAAAACAGAGTAAATATCTCTATTTCTTTATTCCATATTGATTGATAGGTTTGGATAAATCTCCCATTAGTTTGATCTTTTAGAATGGGGAGCTGTCTTTCTCATCTTTTTAATTTCAGTGCTATCACAGTGCCAATTATCTAATATGAATACAGTACACATTGGAATTGAATGGATGAATGAATCGATGAATGAATATAGGCTAAGCATCCTTAAGAAATATTTTTGATCTTCTTGTAGTCATTAAGAATAACAGTCTTTTAGCCTAAAATGCTAAATTATATAGATATGTGGATCCAATATGTATGGCCTTGCAATATTCCTAACACTTAGTAAAGGATTTGTTGTTTGAGCTTTAACTGCTATTAAAATAATCTGTGTCTTTCAACAATTGAATTTTGTGTATTTTCAGAGATCATCTATAGCTGGGTATTTAATGAGTTCCCTTCCTTTGTGGCGGAAGACAGCCGGCGGTTCATTTCCCAGGAGACAGGCAACCTCTATATATCTAAAGTCCAAACATCAGATGTTGGCAGCTATATTTGTCTGGTGAAAAACACAGTGACAAATGCTCGAGTACTTAGTCCTCCAACACCACTCACTCTACGTAATGATGGTAAGTTGCATAGCCTGGATTAAAATGGTTCAGCCACCTCAAATGTGAAAAATAAAGATGTATTATTGTTTTTCTAAACATTTAAGCCTAATGCAAAAATCTTTTAATTACCAAATTTAGAAACTCTACAGTTTTAGTCTGTGATTATGCAGACCTTAGGATAAAAATTTTGGCATAGGAAAGTGATGATCTTTGGATGAGAGATATTAACCATAATGCTATCCTAATGACAAAAAAAAAAAAAAGGAGCATCTGAAAAGATCAACTGTAATAAAGACTAGTTATTTTCTTTGCTCTTTAATGCCTCTATATAACATATTTGTATGAATTGCAAACATTTTATAAGTTCATTTTTCATTACTTTCTTATTTTAGCTAACTTCAAATTGAATGTTCATCTTTTAATACTTCATGGTATAGTTATAATTGTTATTATTACTTTCCCAATAATGGAAGCAGGTGGAACTTTAGCTTTTAAGTGCAATTCAGGCAAAATTATGATTTTCTAATTATAGGTATTGCCATCTATCTAAAGTATCTTCAAATTTAAATGCCTCATTTGTAGTTATAGACATTTACAGTTAAGCATTGCATTAAAGAAGTCAAATACTATATTACAGTTGATATATGATATGTGGCTTGCTCTGTCACGCAATAAAAAATCCATGAAGGCATTATTAAGAAGTGAGCTTGAGAATCCTGATTGATTGCCAAGCTTAAAAAATCTATTTCAACATTACTTTTTTATATGCTTAGTTTTAGAATATATGCCGGTGCAGTGTATGTCCAGAGTTTCATCACAAGATTTTTGCTTACTGCTTAGTTTCTCATTTTATATATTTAGACTTCATTATACGTATGTATATATATGTATATATATGTGTGTGTGTATATCTTACTGCTTAGTTTCTCATTTTATATATTTAGACTTCACTATATGTATGTATATAATATACATATAATACATAATATAATAATATATAATTATTATATATTATATATAATATAACATATGTGTGTGTGTGACACACACACATCTTATTTGGTAGAGAGAACAAATACAATATCCAGTCTAGAGATGAAGAAGCCAATATTAGAGACATAAAGGGACTTGCCAAATTCACACAGCTAGATAATGGCATGGAGAAATAGCTTGGAAAAAAGAAGAGAAATTGGGAAACCATTCAGACTATTGAAATTCACCAGCTGAGAGGTGACAAGGGACAGAATGAAAACAGTGGTAATGTCATTGAAGAGAAGAAAATATGCAGGATGTTAAAGAGGGAAATTACTAAGATTTAATAATTAATTAAATGCCAAGGTCTAGAGTAGGAGGAAATTTAGGCACAGTTCATTGAATGTGTGATGATTCACTTCATAAGAAGAGATAACACAGATGAAGGAATAGATCGCAGTGTTGATAAATGTGAGTAATTCAGGTTTTAATATGAAGAGTTGAAATCTTGGGAAATCCATGTGGAAATATGCAGTAGGAATTTAGATATATATGTCTAATACACATAAAAGAAGGCTAGAAAAATATTTAAAAGTCGTCATTGTGTATTCCCTCACTACAGTTAAAGCCATGTTTGTGAATATAGTATGTCAACTTCAAGATTATAGGAGAATGTCTAGGGGGTGAAAAGCAAAAAGGAAATAGATATGATTTTTAAAAGTATTTACTTAAAAGTTTAGAATTGAGATGATTCTCTATATACCATTTCCATAAAATTTCTGAGCATTTTCTCCTTAATTACTTAATAATTTAAAACATCTTTGCCTGAAAATTGTAAAAATTTGCTGCCTAGTCAATAACTAGTTCCATTAACACTATCCATTTATGTAATAGTAATGTACACTTTGATAGTGGCTGAGATTGACAGTGGCTGTCTTATTTTCACGTAACTGTCCTAAACATTACACCGACCATATGAGCAAGAGTAGTACATGTACAAATCCAGTTTCACTAGTACTTAAAATTTCAGTACCAAGGGGCGCCTTTGTGTCTCAGTCGTTTAAGCATCTGACTTTGGCTCAGGTCATGATCTCACAGCTCTTGAGTTTGAGCCCCATGACCGGCTCTGTGGTGACAGCTTGGATCCTGGAGCCTGCTTGGGATTCTGTGTCTCCCTCCCTCCCTGAACCTCCCCTGCTCACACTCTGTCTCTCTCTCTCTCTCAAAAATAAATAAACATTTTTAAATAAATAAATATATAAATAAATAAGTTCAATACCCATGTTCAACAGTCACTTGTTTGTCTTTTATTATTTCATGGCCCAGATGTATCACTTAACTTTACTTTCTACCTTCCATGGTCAAACATTTCAAGAATAATTAAAATAATTTTTGTTGCTATTCAAACTCCCTTGCCCCTCTGTCTTCTATTGTGATTGTGTGGCAAAATCCCAACTCCTAATGAATTCAGCTATGCCCTTAATCTGTGACTGCTTTGAGAATCTGAGAGCTGCTAGAGAATTTCACCCACCGTTGATTCACGATCACCAACTTCAAATGGGCCTTCAGCACTTCCTCTCAATCCTACTAAGACTGCCCGACCAAGAACACTTCACTTCAAATTTATCTTCCTACTAATAAAATTAAATCTAACTACATCTCTATCCATACTGTATCTCCTCCATCTTATTTCAATAGAATTACTATATTGTCCCTTTTCCTATCAGCACCAGTCTTTCCATTCATAAACTGTTTCCTTTGGCCTTTACAGAACATTACACTGTTTTTTTAATATATATTACCAGTACTGTGTCTACTAAAATTATATATATATATATATATATATATATATATATATACACATATACAGATATATATATACATATATATGTATACAAATTTGTATACAAATATATATGCATATGCAAATATGTGTGTGTGTGTGTGTGTGTGTGTGTGTATATATATATATATATATATATATATATATATTTCATAGTACCTGAATTTACTGATGCAGTTGACATTGTTGACTACTTTTTATTCTTTTATGAATATCTGTATTTTAAAAAATCATTATTTGAGCAGTACCATACAAAAAAGTTATTAAAGCAAATAAAAATAAATAAATCAAACTGTTATATTAAGGTTCATATTTAAGTTAAAAAGAAACAGGTGGAAAACATTTCCTGAAGTTCAGTTATATTATTTGATGACAGAGTTATTTAAGATTTTACAAGAGAAGTTAGAAGATTCACATTTCTTCTTTCTGTAAATTATCTAAAGTTATTTTTTCCTTGGTAGTTATTTGCCTACTGTTTATTTTTTTAATAAAAAATATCAAATGAATGTAATGGTTTATAAGTGCAGATGGAGAAAAAAAATACATCTCCCTCCCATCAAGCCCCACTTCCTAGAGCCAACTTTTTTTAATTCTTTTTTCTTTCATGAGGTTCTCCTATAATGCTAGAAAATATCTGTTCCTTATTTAATCAAGTTTAGACAATAATTGTTGACTCCTTCATACATATGAGTATATATACTTCTATCCTCCTCTTGTATTTATATAACAGTTTTTCATTGCTTACCATTAACAGTTTTACCATTAACTTTAATAAGGTGCTTAAATCTTTACTGTTCTCTTAACTCTTGAAAATAATTGTTGACTTCTTATTACACAACATGAAGATATTTTCATCTCTAGTTTTTCTTTCACCCTGTCTACATTACACTTATGTCCTTTTATCTGCCACCTTTATCATTACACTTTTACAAGTATTCTAAACTTTCCCATAAACTGTGAAAGCTGAAAATCAACAGACATTTATAAATTATTACTATACAATTATCATTTAATATCATGTTTTTATAGGTTTTGAGCTATTTTTAGATGTGTATGCTGCACGAGATGTGTTTTTAATAAGTGAAACTTTGAATTGAATATTACAGGAAAGCAGGCTGGTAGCATTAATAAGAGTTTGATACACTTTGAGTGTGACTTTTCTTAAAATTTTTCTAAAATATAATTAATAGTTTTAATAATATTGTTGAAATATGAACATGAGTCATCACAATGCACATGGTAAATGAAAACATTTCTATGATTAAGAAAGTCCATGGAAAGAGTGTGAAATGAAGAGATGTGAGCTTAGGAACAAGCCTTGCATAATCCAAATTGCATTGAAAGAGTAAAGAATAAAAATCCCACAAAAGATAATGAAAAGTCAGAGAAGTAATAGGAAAAGTAGAAGTGACATATAAAGAAAGTCTATGGAAATGAGTATTGAACAAGAAGATGTGAGCATAGAGCTCAAAATGGTGGATTAGGTTCATGTATTTGTTGCCTGTTCCCTTCCTGAGACCCTATGAGAAGAAATCCACATCATCAATAAGAATGATGAAGGAGAGGAATATTTGATTAACAAAGGAGACATTGTGATATATTTCTGAAGAATAAGGGAGGATGTGAATTAAAAGACTTAACAGATGGAGAAAACTAAAACCTAGAATAAATTTGAAAGGATTTAAAGAAGGCGCTGAGGACCATGTGCCTAGTGGAAGCTTAAAAAGTTTTGAAATCAGTTGAGGAGGGGGGCATAAGACTGGACAAAGTGGGGTTGGAGGTATATATGTTGAACAACGGTGTCAGTGAAATATCAGAATCCTACTCTTTCCCTGTACCTATATGCAAAAAGGGCAAAGGACATATCTCTTAACAATATAAACGAATTTTTCATGGAAGACTGAAGTACTTAATGTTATGGTGACACACAATATAAGACCTTCTCATTCCGGCATTTGGGTGTGTGCAGCCTGAAAACCAGTTTCTTTTCCTCATATCAAAGCAGAGCTGTCTATCAACACACCTCACCTGATCATGTCTCACCCCTACTTCAGAAGGGAACCAATTCTACAGTCAATCCATACTAACTTCTAAGCTTCCCAGACTTAACATTTATATGCAACCTAAGTTAACAATTTCTATTAAAAAATAGTGAGCTAACTGAATGGCCATAGAATTCATACCAGGATAATGTGTGAAAAACAGGAAACTTTTAACATTACTCCAAGAAAGGCATAGATTAGACTGGAATCATTTTTAATTCAAAACTTTCATATCACTATTTGATATCTCTTCAAAAAGAAAATAATTGAAAAGTATATTCATAATAAAGACATATCCCTGAATGTTTTCCCAAGTAGGTGGCATATATTCAACAGTTAGTCTGAAAATAAAAATAGAATCCAATTGTGGATGAATCCATTTATTGCAGCACGGTCACCTGTAATTCCTGCTGGGTTTTACAAACCTCTCAATGCAGAGACAGGCATTGTAATGGATATATCTGCAAACTTGGCAAACACCTCTGCAGGGGTTTGAATATAAAAATTATGTTTAATCTGCTGTGACTGTACAGTTAGCTATGAAAATTATTTCAAGAACACTGTGTTTTTATACTTCTGTGAAAAAAAAGTAGACCTTTCTAAAAATAATAGAAGTTTTATATATATATATATATATATATATATATATATATATATATAGGCACACTATTTCCTTTCAAGTACAAGTAAAATTTTACTTTATAAAATGTACTGTAGAATTTACTGCCTTAGCTTGGGTTTTCCTAAAGCACACCTTGAAACAAAATTTGCTTATAAGTAGTAGTTAATTGTAATTTATCCCAGAGAGCAGAAGTGAGGGATGGAGTGTAGTTGAAGAGTGAAACAGTGTAAAGGAGGTTGAATTATAGACATGACCACTTTTACAGGCAGCTGGAGCATGATCCTGCATGAACAGAACCTTATGAAATGCACTCAGAACAGTCTCCTTTGTGGAGGTATCAGTGACCTTCCACCTCCCAGTCCCTAAGGGTGGCACTACAGGCAGTTAATTCTGCACTTGCAGGTTGCCCTTAAGTTGCAAGTGTGTGAAACTTGTTCCTGCACACAGTTGTTTGCAGTGGCAGTTCAGGAAGTTACAAATCTGGCCAAGATCATTTGAACTGGCATACACATAGAAATGTATGTATCTAAAACATAGATGATGAAGTTTTAGAAGCTCTCAAGTGCATGAGTAACATTATCAGATTTCCTTGGCTGACACTGTATGAAATCACCCTCACACATTCACAAATGTGTATCCTATGCCTACTATGTGTTAGATAATTTGTGAGATACTAAGGCTATAATGGAGGGCAAAACAAATACAATAACCATCTTGTATAGTTATGAGAGAGGATGATATTACCCTAAATGCTGAATGTAACTTGTATCCTAGGATCTGCCTGTTCTCACTGAGTGCCCCATGAGGCCAATCTCACATATCACTTCATTAAAAGCAAAACAAACATCTAGTTTCAAAAGCATTTATGAGTAATATCAATTTTTACTAATGGTTTATAGGGTAATTAATGGTTCTGGCATTCCATATAACACAAATTTATTGAACACTCCTCTATAACCACATTTATCTTTTGCCAAGTTTTCATTCCTACAGCTGCCACATCTCTCCCTCAAAACTCTCCTGCCTCTTTCCCACAGCACTCTTCCCTTTAGTCTCCCATCAGAGTCTTACTATCTCTGTCTTAATTATGGCAATTTTTCATACTTTTATTTCTTCTCTCTTCTATGTTCCCAGCCCAATTTTGAAGATAGTTTTAGCTAACTTTATTTTTATGTAATCAATATTTACTATTTACATTTAATTGCTACATGTAAGGCACTGTTCTAAAAACTTTATAAGGCTTAAAGTGAAAAGATAGAATATATATATATACATATATATATATATATATATATATATATGTATATATATATATATATATAATATTAACCAAATATTAACCAAATAGTAACCAAAAAAAATTGAACTTGTTCAACTATATCATACAAGATATCAAATGTATTTCTTAGGGATAGAGAGAATCACCACTTTCTGATAATAGGTTTAATTCTTCAAGAAGATATAACAAAGCAACTCCCCACAGTCCACTATGTACAGGACCAGACTACTCATTCCTCTTCCAGTCCAGATGGGATCTTCTCCTATTCTCTTCTCTTATACCCATCTTTCCTAAGGCAAAATTCTTTCAGTCCCTTTCCTTAGGGCTATAATGGCTCCATAGTGGTACAGAGAGGATAATTTATAAGGAGAAATGAAAGAAAGAAAGAAAGAAAGAAAGAAAGAAAGAAAGAAAGAAAGAGAAAGAAAAAGATTCATTTAAGGAAGACAGAAGAAAGAAAGAAAGAAAGAAAGAAAGAAAGAAAGAAAGAAAGAAAGAAAGAAAAGAGAGGGAGGGAAGGAGGGAGGGAGGAAAGAAGGAAAGAGGGAAAGAAAGAATAAACCAACTGGTCCCTAGTCCTTTTCCCATTCTTGGAGTTGGAAAGTACAATAGAAACAAGAATAATTGAAGAACTAACTTGAGAAAAAGAGTGGGAATAGATTTAGAATGAATGCAGAAAGATTGGCTTTTGTTAGAGATTTCATCAGTTGTTACAGTGAAAAGAAAAGTAAAAGGATTGTAGATGCAGATAACCTACTATTTGGTGGCGGGAAATCTGATGGCATTTTTTTTATTAAAGTATAATTAGCATACAGTGTTATATTAGTTTCAGATTATAATGTAATGATTCAACATTTCTGTGAATTTCTCAGTGCTCATCAAAATAAGTGTACTCAATCTTTACCTATTTTACCCATTCCTTCACCCATTATTTTCTTTAATGAGCTACAGGCAAAGTCATAAGCTGAGAATTTATGTGTGGATAACAGGTTTATTTTAAGACAAGAACTGTGCCAACAAGGAAATTATACATAGCTTTATTAATTTATTACTAAATAATACAGATCCCATGAGCAATGTAAAGATATAAAAAATGGCATGCCCTTGAAGATTGCGGTAGGTGGAATAATAACCTCCCAGTTCTAATTCTTAGAAACTTTAAATGTTATTTTGTATGGTAAAGGGACTTTGCAGATGTGACTAAATTAAGGATCTTGATATGGAGACATTAATCTTGATTAACCTTGATTATTCTGGATGATTAGTATCAGCCCTAAATGTAGTTACCTGGTGCCCTCATAAGAGGAAGGCAGAGAGATTTATTTGAATACAGAAGAGGAAAAGGCAATGTGATGACTGAAGCAAAGTTTAGAGTGATGTGCTTTGAAGATGGAGGAAAGGCCAGGAACTAGGGAATGCAAGGAATGTAGCGCTAGAAGCTGGAAATGAGAAGGAAATGGATTATCTCTAGAGCCTCCAGAGGGAAGGTAGCTCTGCCTTCTAGAGAGACTTGATTTAAGTCAAATGAAACTTTAATCTTCAGGTTTTAAAGTTCTTACCTCCAGAATTTAAGAGAATAAATGTGTATTGTTCTAAACTACCAAGGTGGTGGTATTTTGTTACAATGACCATCAAAAACTAATGCAAAGACCAAACAGAAATCTGGATAAAAATATTATTACTTGTCTTGGGCAATATTTGTGATTATTGAAGCAGTGTGTTTGAGCTGGCTTATTCCTGTTTGCAAAAGTTTGTTGTGTTCATCTCTTCACTTCTTGGTAGTTTGAACTTTTTGTTCAAATTTTCAATTTACAGACAGTTCCTAGGGAACTTGAAAGCTTTGTACAAGAATACTCCTACTCAAATATATTTATCTACATAAAGGAAGCTGAATTCTGCAGGAATATAGAAATTTATTTGGTTTTTATTAATCTTTTATTTATTTTTCTGTGTCTCTCTGGAAAGCTTATCATCTTGATATGAAACAAATGAAACAAAGACATCAAGAAGTCACTGGGTAATTTACAACAATGTGGATGGAGTTACAGTGTATTATGTTAAGCAAAACAAGACAGTCAGCAAATGACAAATACTATATGATTTCACCCATATGTGGAATTTAAGAAACAAAACAGATGAACATAGATAGGGGAAGGGGAAAAAAGAAGAAGGAGGCAAACCATAAGAGTGTCTTAATTATAAAGATCAAACTGAGGGTTGATGAATGGGAGGTGGGTGATGGATAGGCTAAATGGGTAATGATATTAACGAGGGTGATGCTGTGATGAGCACTGGGTGTTATATGTAAGTGATGAATCACTAAATTCTACCTTTGAAAACAATATTACATTATATATTAACTAACTACAATTTAATTAAAAACCTGAAACAATAAAAAATAAATCAATGCATAAATACATAAATAAATGCATAAATACATGAATAAATAAATATCTCAGGACAAAAAAAGAAATTATTGGATGATTTCTGAATAAAATGAATATTTGGTTTCCTTAGATGTCCTTGATAATCAGTCATTCCATACAATTCAATTTCTCCTCAAACAGACTTATAAAAACAATTTGAAATTTTATCTAAAGATAAGAATTTTTTTTAATTTATTTATTTAAATTCAAGTGAGTTTACATACAGTGTAGTAATGGTTTCAGGAGTAGAACCAAGTGATTAATAAATTATATGCATCACCCAGTTCTCATCCCAACAAGTCCCTCCTCAATGCCTGTCACCCGTTTATCTCATCCACCCACCCACCTCTCCTCCAGCAACACTCAGGTTCTCTGTATTTAAGAGTCTCTAATGGTTTACCTCCCTACATGTTTTTATCTTATTTTTCCTTCCCTTCCCCTATGTTATGTTTGTGTTCTTAAATTCCACAAAGGAGTGAAATCATATGATATTTGTCTTTCTTTGACTGACTTGTTTTGCTTAGAATAATACTTTCTAGTTCCGTCCGTGTTGTTGCAAATGGCAAGATTTTATATATATATGTATATATATATATATATATATATATATATATATATATATATAATCTTTATTAATTCATCTTTATTCATTCAGCAGTCGACAGACATCTGGGCTTTTTCCATACTTTGGCTATTGTTGATAGTGCTGCTATAAACATGGGGGTGCATGTGTCCCTTCAAAACAGCACACCTGTATCCCTTGAATAAATGCCTAGTAGGACAATTGCTGGGTCATAGGGCAGTTCTAGTTTTAGTTTTTTTAGAAACCTCCATACTGTTTTCCAGAGTGTCTGCACCAGCTTGCATTCCCACCAACAATGCAAAAGAGATCCTCTTTCTCCGTATCCTCGCCAACATCTGTTGTTGCCTGAGTTGTTAATGTTAGCCATTCTGACAGGTATAAGGTGGTATCTCACTGTGGTTTTGCTTTGTATTTCCCTGATGAGTAATGTGGAGCATTTTTTCATGTGTCGGTTGGCCATCTGGATGTCTTCTATGGAGAAGTGTCTATTCATGTCTTTTGCCCATTTCTTCACTGGATTATTCGTTTTTTGGGTGTTGAGTTTGATAAGTTCTTTATAGATTTTGGATACTAACTCTTTATCTGATATGTCATTTGCAAATATCTTCTCCCATTCCATCAGTTGTCTTTTATTTTTGTTTGCTGTGCAGAAGATTTTTTTATCTTGCTGGGGTCCCAATAGTACATTTTTGCTTTTGTTTCTCTTGCCTCTGAAGATCTATCTAGGAAGAAGTTGCTGTGGCTGAGATCAAAGAGGTCGCTGCCTGGTTTTCTCCTCTAGGATTTTAATGGTTTCCTGTCTCACTTTAGGTCTTTCATCCATTTTGAATTGTTTTTTGTGTATGATGTAAGAAAGTGGTCTACGTTCATTCTTCTGTATGTTGTTGTCCAATGTTCCCAACACCATTTGCTGAAGAGACTGTCTTTTTTCCACTGGATACTCTCCTTCTTTGTCAAAGATTAGTTGGCCATATATATTTGAGTCCGTTTCTGCGTTGTCTATTCTGTTCCATTCATCTATGTGTCTGTTTTGTGCCAGTACCATACCGTTTTGATGACTACATCTTTGTAACATAGTTTGAAGTCTGAATTTATGATGCCTCCAGCTTTGCTTTCCTTTTTCAAGACTGTTTTGGCTATTTGTGGTCTTTTCTAGTTCCATACAAATTTTAGGATTTTTTTGTTCTAGCTCTGTGAAGAATGCTTGTGCTATTTTGAAAGAGATTGCTTGAATGTGTAGATTGCTTTGGGTACTATAGCCATTTTAACAATATTTGTTCTTTCAATCCACAAGCATGGAATGTTTTTTTTTTTTTTTCATTTCTTTGTGTCTTCTTTAATTTCTTTCATAAGCTTTCTATACTGTTCAGCATGCAGATCTTTTACCTCTTTGGTTAGGTTTATTCCCAGGTATTTTATGGTTTCTGGTGCAATTGTAAATGGGATTGATTCCTTGATTTCTCTATCTGTGCTTCATTGTTGGTATATAGAAATGCAACCAATTTCTGTACTTTGATTTTATATCCTGCAAATTTGCTAAATTCACATACTAGTTCTAGCAGTTTTTGGTGGAGTCTTTAGGATTTTCCATGCAGAGTATCGTGTCATCTGTGAAGAGTGAAAGTTTGAGTTCGTCTTTGCCTATTTGGATGCCTTTTATTTCTTTTTGTTCTCTGAATTTTGAAGCTAGGACTTCCAGTACTATGTTGAACAACAGGGGTAAGAGTGAACATGCTTGCCTTGTTCCTGATCTCAGGAGAAAGATCAATTTTTCCCCATTGAGGATAATATTAGCTGTAGGCCTTTCATGTATGGCTTTTATGATGTTAAGATATGTTCCTTCTTTTTTTAAATTTTTTACTGTTTACTTACTTTTTTGAGAGAGAGAGAGAGACAGAGAGAGAGAGAGAGAGAGCAGGAGTGAACAGGGGAGGAGCAGGGAGAGATGGAGAATCCGAACAGGCTCCAGGCTCTGAGCTGTCAGCACAGAGCCTGATGCGGGGCTCAAACTCACTAACCGTGAGATCATGAGCTGAGCCGAAGTTGGACGTTTAACTGACTGAGCCACCCAGGAGTCTTTATGTTCCTTCTATCCTGACTTTCTTGAGGGTTTTTATTAAGAAAGAGGCTATATTTTGTCAAATGCCTTTTTTTTGCATCTATTGACAGGATCATATGGTTCTTATCCTTTCTTCTATTGATGTGGTGTATCTTATTGATTGATTTGTGAATATGGAACCAGCCCTGCAGCCCAGGAATAAATCCTAGTTGATCTTGTAATGTTCTATTGAATTTGATTTGCTACTATCTTGTTGAGAATTTTTGCATCCAGTTTTATCAGGGATATTTGACTATAATTCTACTTTTTAGTGGGGTATTTGGTTTAGGAATCAAGATTGCTGCCTTCATAGAATGAGTTTGGAGGCTTTCCTTCCATTTCTAATTTTTGGTGCAGTTTGAGAAGAATAGTTATTAACTCTGCTTTAAATGTCTGGTAGAATTCCCTTGGGAAGCCATCTGGCCCAGGATTCTTATTCTGCAAGAGATTTTTGATAACTGATTCAATTTATTTGCTGGTTATGGGCCTGTTAATTTTCTTTTTTATTTCTTCTTGTTTGAGTTTTAGTATTATGTGAGTGTCTAGGAATTTCTCCATTTCTTCCAGATTGTCCAGTTTGTTAGCAAATAATTTTTCACAGTATTCTCTTATAATTGTTTGTATTTCTGTGGTGTTGGTTGGAATCTCTCCTCTTTCATTTGTGACTTTATATATTTAGGACTTCTCTCTTTTCTTTTTCAGAAGTCTGGCTAGGGGTTTATCAATTTTGTTCATTCTTTCAAAAAACAGCTTTTAGTTTCATTGATCTGTTCTAGTGGGGCTTGGGGGGATTGTTTATTTGTTTGTTTGTTTCTATATTATTTATTTCTGCTTTAACCTTTATTATTTCCCTTCTTTTTCTTTGCTGCTCCTTTTCTACCTCCTTTAGGTATAAGTTTAGGTTGTATATTTGGGAGCTTTCTTGCTTCTAGAGATAGGCCTGAATTGCAATGTACTTTCCTCTTAGGACTGCCTTTGTTGCATCCCAAAGGATTTGGCCTGGTGTGTTTTCATTTTCATTGGCTTCCATGATTTTTTTTAAATTTCTTCTTTAATTTCCTTTTAAACCATTTATTATTTAGTACAATGTTCTTTAACCTCCATGTATTTGAGGGCTTTCCACATTTTTTCTTGTGGTTGATTTCAAGTTTCATAGCGTTGTGATCTGAAAATATGCATAGATGATCTCAATCTTTTTGCACCTGTTGAGGGCTGATTTGTGACCCAGTTTGTGATTTATTCTGGAGATTATCCATGTACACTCAAGAAGAATGTGTATTCTGCTGCTTTAGGATGAAATGTTCTGAATATATCTGTTAAGTCTATTGGTCCAGTGTGTCATTCAAAGCCATTGTTTCCTTATTGATTTTCTGCTTAGATGATCTGTCCATTGTTGTAGCTGGGTATTCAAGTCTCCTATTATTATGGTATTGTTATCAATGAGTTTGTTTATGTTTCTGATTAGTTGATTTATATATATGGGAGTATCAAGTTGGGGGCATAAATATTTATAATTGTTAGATATTCTTGATGGATAGACCTATTCATTATGATTAAAATGTCCTTCTTCACCTCTTGTTACAGTCTTTGTTTAAAAATCTAGTTTGTCTGATCTAAGTATGGCTACTCCACCTTTCTTTTGACCTCTATTAGTATGATAGATGGTTCTTTACCTCCTCACTTTCAATCTACAGGTGACCTTAGGTGTAAAATGAGTCTCTTATAAGCAACATATAGATGAATCTTATGTTTTTTGTTTTGTTTTGTTTTTTGTTTTTTGTTTTCCATTCTGATACCTTATGTCTTTTGATTGAAGCATTTAGTCCATGTGCATTCAGAATGATTATTGAAAGATATGAATTTAGTGCCATTATGTTGCCTGTGGAGTTGGTGTTTCTCATGATATTCTCTGGTCCTTTGTAGTCTTTGTGGCTTTGGTCTCCTCTTTTTTTTTCTTTGGAGTGCCCCCCTTAAAATTTTTCACAAAGCTTGTTTCATGGCCATAAATTCCTTAGTTTTGTTTTTTAAGGAAAATCTTTATCTCTCCTTCTATTCTGAAGGACAGTCTTGCTGGATAAAAGATTCTTGGCTGCATATTTTTCTTAGCCAACACATTGAATATTTCCTACCACTCCCTTCTGGCCTACCAAGTTTCAGTGGACAGGTTTGCTACTAACCCGATGTGTCTATCCTTGTAGGTTAAGGGTCTTTTATCCCTAGATGCTTTAGAATTCTCTGTTTATTTTTGTATTTTGCCAGTTTCAGTATGATATGTCATGGTGTTGACCTGTTTCTGTTGATTTTGAAGGGAGTTCTCTGCCTCTTGTACTTGGATGCCTGTTTTCTTCCCCAGATTAGGGAAGTTCTCAGCTATAATTTGTGCAAATAAACCTTCTGTTCCTTTGTCTCACTCTTCTTCTCCTGGGACTCTATGATAAAGATATTGTTTTGTTTCATGAAATCTCTTAGTTCTCTAAGTCATGCTCTAGTAATTTCCTTTCCCTCTTTTTTATCACTTCATTATTTCCCATCATTTTATCTTCTATTTCACCCATTCATTCTCTGCTTCATCAGTCCTTGTTGTTACTATATCCAGTTTATTTTTGCATCTCAGGTACAACATTTTTTACTTCATCATAACTCATTGTAGGTCTTTGATCTCTGCAGCATGGGGATTTTCCTGGTGTCTTCTAAAGCCTACTTAGTAGTCTTATGACAGTTGTTCTAAATTCTTGTACAGATATATTGCTTATATCCATTTTAAGCAAGTCCATGGCTATGATTCCTTCTTGACCTTTCATATTTTGGAAAATTCCTCCATCCTGCCATTTTGGCTAAGCTTCTATCTTTTGCATGTTTAAAAAACTTATGTTTCTGGAAGCTGGGATTACTACTATATTAAAAAGGGTTCATACACTGTCCATATTCTGGCACTGTAGGAAGTGTTTCTGGTGTATGATATGTGCACTCTATTGGTGGAATTTGGCTGCTCTTTCTCACTGGTCAGTCCTTTTCAGAGTTCCTTCTCGTTTGCAGTCATGACGTGTTTGGAACTTTAACCAGGTATGTTTTTATTTGTTTGTTGAGGTAACCCTGGAACAAAAAGGGGGGAGGGGAGGCTGATTCCATAAAAAGGGAAAAGGAAAGGGAACACAAACACAAGAAAAACAGAGAATCAAAAGCTATAAGGCTGATTCCAAAGAAGAAAGGAAAAAAATGCAGAAGAAAAGAGAAAAGAAGGAAAAAGAAAAGAATAAAAAAGCCTGATTCACTATGAGCCGATCCCAAAAGGAAAGAGAGAGAGAGAGAGAGAGAGAGAGAGAGACAGAAGTCAGAAAAAAATGGAAAAAGAGTTGTTAGTGCTGGGGGTTAGGGGTAAAGTGGTCTGTGCTGGTCTGAAAGTGAGGCTGGCTGCATTGGCTCAGAGCCAGTCTTGCCCCAGTAAATAAGGAGCTGCCAGGCATGGAAGGGCAGGGTTTGGTTCCACTTCCACTAGGGGCTGCTGTGTTGTTCTCTGAAGTCCCACTTTGTATTGGGAGGAAAAATGGCTCCATCCCAATCTCTTGTCTCTGGACAGGGGATCTTAACCCCCTCTCTTCAGGCAGCCCTCACAGAATAGCAAGGGCAGTCGATTTGCCCTGAGCCACAACTCTTCTGTGTTTTTTCTTGGGTGCATGGCTGGGATTCAAACCCCAAAGTCCTAAAGAACCCAGCATGCCTTGGATCCACTCTCCTATTCTGGAGTAACATCTCTCCACACTGCTGATAAAAAACCTTTGGCTGTCACCTGCAGGGTCCTTTTCCCTCTGGGGAGTCAATAAACCTTCTTCCAAAAGTACTCCATTAAGGGGATTGCTCTCTCCCAGTGTGCCCTGAGATTACTACACCATGCTATACACTCTGAGGCCAGCTCCTTCCTCCCCAGGAACGCATGCCCCAGCTCCATTCTAGAGAAATTCAGGCCCTTTCAAAACCTCAGAGTTTGAGCTCCAAAAGCTGTTTGAAGAAAATAAATGGGACACTCAGTATTCTCACTCCCCAGTCCAGGGTCCAGAGAGGTTTTCTTCTTGTGCTAACTTGATGCCACACTATCTCAACACCACTCTCTTTCTTTCCCTTTTGTCATTCCAAGAAAAGGGTTCCCTCCCCTCCATGGCACCACCTTTTTTCTCTCCCCCAGTTTACATCCATGCACCTCGCAATTGCCAAACTGTCTCCTTCCAACTGTGGAGCTCCTTTTGCAACTCCACATACCAATTTCCTGGTTGTTCCAAGTAATCTGACTTGAATACAGCAGTGTTTAAGGATAAGGAAGACCCATGGTCCCCCTACTTATCCACCATCTTAATTCCTCCCCTAGAAATAATAATTTTTACCAAGAAAAACAATTTTCATCTTTTCATTAACTGTCAATATTTTTAGAAATTTTGAAGAAATATTTAATAAATCCTTACAAATAATAAGATAAAATTATTCAATATGTATCTAACCTAGGCTATTTACTTGTTTCCTACATGGAAACATGTTATTGTAATTTAGATAATTTGTAATTTGTATAAGATCCCAAAAGATGTAAACTTTTGATAACTAGCATTGTAACACTGAATATATCATTCTTTATATGAGAAAGGAGCATGAACTTTGAGTTATTTTTTGTAAGGGTGGAAGATGTATGTTCAGTTATGTTAATCTGACTTCCTTTTCTATTGTCATACTACACTATCTCCATTGCTACACTATCTTCCTTTATTTAATAACTTGAAATCTGGCATTTAGTCTTACCACACCACTCAACATGTATTCTCAAAACTGGTTATCTGTTAGTCAAATGTATCAGTATTTTTCAGCCTTCACCATTCTTGACCTGTTCATTGTTTCTGTTTAAATCTGAAAATATTTTCTTTTCTAGACTTACCTGGCAGTAGACTCTCCCAAAGAGTTTCATCTGCAACTTTAACTGTCTCTTCTCAGTCCACTCCCTAAATCAATCATTCTATTTAGCTCTCTACCTGTGTCCATTCACCCATTTGTCTGCCTTGTTTACACTTGGCATTGTTTTATAAATGATTTAAGGATGGTTAATCTTATAAATACAGATATTCTTACAGGATTCTACTCCTGAAGCCCACCTGCATTTTTAATTTTTTTTTTTTTTTAATGAGCACTTCAATTTCTCTGCTTCCGATTTAGAATCTTCCTGAAAACTAACTTCTCCAGCTGTGTTGTTAGTAAAATCATCTTTATTCTAAATATCTAATATAATTGTATCTGCGTAAGTGAGAATCCTCCAAATCTCATGACCACATGAATAAGTTCCATAGGTTTGGCAAGCCCTGTGAATTCTACATCTGTGATGTTATTCTCATTCATCTCTTTCTTACAATTTCTAATTATAATACTCTTTACCTCTTGCATAGATCAGTGGCTTTGAACCACCTTTACTACAATTTATATAAGGTGAATAGTATCTTTATCCAAAACTCACATTCAAAAGCATTGGCATGGTCTGTACTATAGAAGAAAAGAAAAGCTGCAGGTGCAATGCCAGTAAACTAGCTGTTATACCATCTCCTTTATCATCTATCAAAAAAACTTACAGGAAGCAAGTTCATAAGAGTAGCATCATTTCAGAGATTTAAACTAGAATCCATTTTGATTTATTTTGTTCAAGTAAATTGGTCACAAAGTTGGGTTTGATTTACCACCTATATTATCCTTGGAAAAGATATTTAATCTGTCTGAACTTCAGTTTATTCATCTGAACACGGGAATAGCATGGATACTTGTCTCATGGGATTATTGTTAGGACTCATGCATTAATATGAATAAAGTGATTAGAAAAGTGCCTGTTATGTAGTAAGCTTTAGTAAAAGTTAATTATTAACACAGTATTTATGACAAAATCTCCACTGTATTTCACTAGTGTGTGGGTCATTGAAGATAGGAACTACTTTCCTGGTTCCACGACTGTAGTGCTTGTTGCTGCTGTTATTGTTTACTGTGCAAATTCAAACTCTTCAGACATTTTAATGAAGTTTTGTGTGGGGAGAGAGTAGCAGGGGAAAAGTTTATATTTTATCACTTGCCTTCAATTATTCTTTATTTAAATCTTACACCAGAATTTTCTGACTCAATCCTTTTGTTCTTGCTCTCTCTTCTTGAGAAGCCTTTCTGACTCCTCATTCTGTCTGCAAGTATTTGAATGAATTGTCAAAGATCCTTACAGCTAGTTAGTTACAATAAACAGGAATAGAATCTGCCATATAATAAGGATAGTTTGGCTTTATTCTAAAATCATGTCCTTATGTTCGTCTGTATTGAAAATCATCTGCCACTTTCATAATACCCACCCACACAACCTTATGATATCTTCATGGAAATTGTATTTGCCAGCTTGGTATTTAACTTTTCTAATTGATTTGTATGTAGTAATGCATTTAATCTTCACAATAACCCTTTGAGACAAGTATCCATGCTATCCTTGTTAACTGAAAGTTTAGACACTTTATTATCCCCATATTAAGATCCTTTCTATAATAACATATTTTACACAATGGTTAACAAATTCCAGTTCCAGTTCAACTCCTGAGGTCTTTTCCATTTCACCAAGATATTGTTTCCAATACCTAAGGTACTTCACTAGCCATGACAAAACATTACTTCTCCACATTATTTAATTCAGCATAATTTTAAATAGCCAAGATATGGAAGCAACCTACGTGTTCATCAATAGATGAATAGATATACAAACAAACAAACAAACAAACAAACAAACAGAAACAGACTCATAAATACAGAGAACAAACTGATAGTTGCCACAGGGAGGAGAAGCATAACAGGTTAAGGGATTAAGAGGTACAAACTTATGATTATATAATAAGTCACAAGAATGAAAAGTACAGTATAAGAAATATAGTCAATAATATTTTAATAAATTTGGCTACAGATAGTATCTAAATTTATTGTGGTGATCATTGTGTAAAGCATAGAATTGTTGAATCACTATGTTGTAAAGTTGAAACTAATATAAATTATGATAAGTAGATTTCAATTAATAATAATGAAATAACATTTAATAAAATTTCTCAAAACTTTTTGGAAGTCTATAAAATTGCATCTAATAAGCCAGCATTTAGTAGTGTGATCCTCAAAACCTAGCATGAAAATCATCTTGGATTCTTGTAAATAATGGAAATTTGGGCATACCTAACATCCATCCAATCAGAATTTCTGAAGTGGTACTACAGATCAGTATTTTCAATGCCAGAAATGTATGGTGAACAAATTACTAATAAACACTTCTTTGTTAAGACACAAGGAATGTTTCTTCTCTCCTCCCTCCCCAGATGACCCCATTAGCTAGCTGTCTTCCAACTGAAAGTACTAGCAAGAGTTAAGTCCACATGATCTTTCTCCCTGAACTGGAAGAGTCTGGTGAGTCCAATGAGTCAGCAGCCCTGTCCAAACTACATCAGCTAAGAGATGGTGCAGTGTCTTTAAGAATGTTTTTCTAGCCTCTAAAGGCTGACCCTTCAGGAAACTTCCAAAAAGAATAAAGTCCTAGACTTATTCTTTCCCTGGAAGTTCTCAGGATAACCTGGTCTCCAAATGTTCCACTTGGACCCCACTAGTGAAGTCGTTCTATTCCAGTTGTCCTTCAGAGAGGATTGGAAGGAAAGGGTAATTTGATATCTGTGTGCAAGTTGTCCTCACCCTGTAAATCCCAGGAATCTTCATTTTCCATAGCACTTCTCACATATTTCATATTGCATACAATTGGGAACCACTGCCCACTACACTAAAACATATGCTGAGGTTTTTTTTTTTTTAATATTACATACCTCTTCATATTTAAGTTCTTTTTTATACCAGATAGGATTTCCAAATGAAAGCTGGCTGAAAGAATATACAGAATCATGTTGGGAGAATCCTGTTAAAAATTCAGATTCCTGGGTCCTTCCCTTAGCTGCTCTGATTTAGTAAGCCAGAAGTGGACATTAGAGATTTTTTTTTTTTTTTTACTACATCACTAGGAATTTTTATGTTCAATCAGGTTAGGGAATGTCTGACATTTTATTCTATCTCAATTAGCAACTGTGACTTTAAAGTGATCATAAAGCAATCAAAGTATTTCTGCAATTGGTTGATTGCCTCTGGAATATTTTTAAATGTATTTAATTCATAGTTTTAGACCACCTTTAAGATAATTATTGAAATTTAGATTAATAAACTGTTTCTTGAAGAATGTCCTCATAATTGAGCTGCCATGGGTGCCATAGGTCTTTTCACTTTATTTAGGCAATCTTTCTATTATTAATAAGGTGCCCATTTCCCTGTGCTGTCTGTTTTCATCTTGCCTTGCACTGCTATTCTTAATATGATCCACCTGATTTTTTTCTGAGTATCCAATAAAGTTTATAAAAATAAACTTAAGTTTCCTTACAAATCATTTTAAATAATTTCTTTCCATTTTTTTCTCCTGAACCAATTTTAACATTTTGTCTTAGTTTAGTTTGTCTAAAATTGAATAATGTTATGGTAGATATTTTAATGGTTCTCTTATCCTGCAAGGATATTGAATATATGTCTTTACTGATACCCTTCTTTGTTGAATTATATTTTTATTTTGTGATCACTTTTGTTATTCAGTGCTGAAATTCACATCCAGGATATTGAGGGTTCTAAAACTGCTTCTGGAAAACAATTTGTAATATTTAGAAGTGTTTCTTTCACAGTTCATCCCAATGAGCTATTTTGCAAATTTTTCAGAAAAATCAATTCTTATTTTTTAAATAAACGTACTGAAACTAATATGTTCAAATAAATGTGTTCTTCAAAGTAGACATACTGGGAGACCATTTACATTTATAAGTATGATTTCACCATTATTCAAAACTCACCATAACTTAAAACTCAATGATTCATCTTACTATTTTATAACCCATATATTTCGGTGCTGTGTAAGGAAGATAGCAGCTACATTAGTGGAAGGCTTCATAATGCTTGATATTTTTCCTATGCATCAGGCACCTGTGCTGAAAACTTTTCATACATTCTCTTGTTCGTTCTTCACAACAAAACAGCATTTTGAGCCTATCTTTCTTTTATAGTTAAAGAATCTGCCATTTGGACAGGTTAACAGGTCCTCTTACCTATGTTTGTATGACTCTAAAAAGTACATTGCTAAATGTTATACTTCATTGTTCAGTTGCCAGCCCATTAAGGACCTCACTCAAGCTCAGAGTTGGTAGGACATGTGGAACTAGACCTCTAACTCATAGTAAGTGTGTTTTCCATTGTATCATTAGGCCTCACTTATGACATCATTGCCAAATCAAGGGTTTGAATTACTTCAATATTACCTATTTCAAATTTAAAGGGTATACTTAGAGATGATCCTCAGTATGAGTAGCATGTCTATAATAGAACCATATTTGCTTCTTCTCAGTTTCATTGGAATACACATTGTGAGGATTTTTTTTCTCAATTCATCAAGAAAGCGAATCCATCAAATGTATTAAATTAGAGTGTAACGAGTAACCCATATAAGTAAAATTGGGGTTATGCTGATTTTGGGGAATGACACAATTCATCTATGGAGAATGTAAGGTTGCCTGTTATATAGTGTGTTAATTATCTGACAAAATATCTGTCAAGAGAATACATAGCCTAATTTCCTTAATAATTAGTAGGTTTATTTGATATTACAGCACACTTTTTTTTCCCTTAAATGTAGGCTTTCTTTTAAAATGTCAGAGTACTAAAAGAAAATAATTATGAAGAAAATAAAATGAAGACTATATCAAATTCAGAATCTTACAGAATATTTCTATCACTCATTGGTTTAATAAATTAATTAAAAGTAATATAAAGAAATTTTTTGCTGTCATCCTGACATCCAGATAATGAAATACATGTAGTACATATCTTACATATAGCCAAATTAGAAACTATTCTTATGTATAAATAGCTGTCCTATTGGTCACTATAGGACCAATAATAGTTGGTCACTGCCACAGGCCCTTCTGACTTTAACTTTATTTAAACAAAAGATGTATCCTCAAGCAGCTTTTAGAGAATTTGAAATTCAGATATGAATGAAAGCAGAGAACAAATTTTAAAAAGAAACAATGAGAAAAACTTAGAGGCTCTAATCTCAGAAATGGACTCTCAGGCAGATATGGCTAAATGCAATAGACCCACTATCTACAACCTATTCCCCCTCTGTGGCATTATACTTAAACAACTCAAGCTAAAATTTCACCAATTAAATAGTCATTTAGGTGAATAAGCATTGTGCTTTAAAAAATAAATTTCCACAAAGAGAATTAGAGATCAGTAATCTTTAATTTTTAAAAATTTTAATTTTTTTAATTTATTTTGAAAAAGAGAGGCGGGAGAGGGAAGCAGAGAGAATCCCAAGCAGGCTTCGTGCTGTGAGCGTAGAGCCTGATGTGGGGTTTGACTTCACAAATGGTGGGATCATGACTGGAGCAGAAATCAAGAGTCGGATGCTTAACTGATCTGAGCCACTCAGGTGCCCCAGTCATTTTTACTTTAGAGCATATATGAGTTAAATTATATCTTTTTACTTTAACATCTTACTGACACAATTTCCCAGAAAAAAGGGGTTATAAGGGAAGAGAGTTGGATAAGACTATGAAAAATAATAAAAAGGAATTTAGTATCATTTAAACTATACACACACACACACACACACACACACACACAGAGACAGAGACAGAGACAGAGAGAGTCTGGCAGAGATCTTTTGAGGCAGACTTAATTATTTTGTAATCCCAGTACTGCCTCATTTTAATTACATGATCCACTCTTTCAAACCTTGGTTTCTTAATTCATGTAACAGGGATTATATCCGCCTTCATATTGTAAAGATTAGAATAATTATGCATAAAAAAGATTAATGATGCATATAAAGAATATGCCATATTTCACAGTTTTTTTGGTTCTTGGTTTTCAAGATAAATAATATACCCTTTGATCCTCAAAGAACACATCATTTAATAGGGAAGATAGACAAGGTGATAATTTTGTTAAGTAACACCACAATGTGTGAACAGTAAAATAAAGAGGTATCGTATGTCAGATGTGCAGAGAGCAGGGACCAACTCCACAGGGCCATCAGGAAACTGCAGAGCGGAGTTGACATTTGAGTGCAGTGTTGAGGAAGAAAAAAGTTTGTAAATTGCCCCAGTTCTGGGCTGGCATTATAGACAGATGGAAAAACATACGCAAAGGAACAAGGAAAGAAAAGTAAATAAAAAACAGAATATGGAAAAATAAACAACTTTCTTTCAAGTTTTTGTCTGAGTCTGTCTCTGCATCCATGAAGAAAGCATATGTAGAGAGGAGAGGTGATTTATTTTCCCCACTCTCTTAACCATAAGAATCCTTGCTTCTAGGACCCTGAAATCCAAAGAGCTGTGTTGGTATTCTAGATCACTTATTACGAACTAGGCAGCATTTTGTAAGTTAAATAACAACCAAACCATACTTACAATTTTTTATGGAAAAATGTCTTTGGCTTCAAAGTGTCTTTGGCACTGATTTAGTACAGAACACATGGAATACAATTCATTCATTATATAAAATTGTGGAGAACATCATGGACTCTGGAATCAGACTTCCTGATTTAAATTCTGCCTGTAGTGTTTAATAACCACGACTTTGGACAAGTTTTAACCTTTCTAATTTAGTTTTCTCAGAGGTAAAATGAGGAAATTACTAGACCAATTCTAAGTGTTCTAAGAATTACAGTTGACGTATCTAAGGGACTTGGAGAGGTACCTGGTACATGGTAAACTCCAAAGAAGGACTGAGTATAATTTTCATTATTATATTAAATTTACACTTCCAACAGTGATTAGTGCATGACCTGAAATGTCACAGTAGTTCTCCAATTGTAATTTCATTATTTTTTTTATTTTTTTCCTCTAAATATAATTAATTATCCAGTTAGCTAACATAGAGTGTATACAGTGCGCTCTTAGTTTCAGAAGTAGATTCCCATGATTCATCGCTTACATAAAACACCCAGTGCTTATCCCAACAAGTGCTCTCCTCAATGCCCATAACCCATTTTTCCCTCCCCTCTCCCCCACCAACCCTCAGTTTGTATTTAAGAGTCTCTTATGGTTTGCCTCCCTCTCTGATGAAACCATTTTTTCCCCATCCCTTCCCCCATCGTCTTCTGTTAAGTTTCTCAAATTCCACATATGAGTGAAAATATATGATATCTGTCTTTTTCTGAATGACTTATTTCACTTAACATAACACTCTCCAATTCCATCCATGTTATTGCAAATGGCAAGATTTCATTCTTTCTTATTGCCAGGTAGTATTCCATTGTATATATAAACCACATCTTTTTTACCCAATCATCAGTTGATGGACAATTGGTTTTTTTTTCATAATTTGGCTACTGTTGTTAGCACTGCTATAAACACTGGGGTATATGTGTCCCTATGAATCAGCACTCCTGTATCCTTTGGGTAAATTCCTATATAATTGTAATTTTATATTTTAATTTATCTCTACAACTTTAGAAATCTTGTAAAAAAAAGATGATAAAAATAACAGGGGGAGTGGGTTATAACCTACAAAAACTATTCACAAATTGAATGACTAACAATATAAACAAATCCTATTAAAACTAAGAAAAAAGACCTTACAGATCATATTTGCATCCATCATTAAATTGCTTACTTCCCCAAGCCATTATTTCACTAAACCAATTTAAACCTGGGAACAAATTTTTTGAGCTGGAATAAGTTGATGTGTAATTTATTTTTTTTTTACATGTCCATCAATAAATGAATGGATAAAGAATTTATGACATACAGAGAGAAAAAGAGAGGGGGAATATTATTCAGTCATAAAAAAAAGAATGAAATCTTGCCATTTGCAGCAACATGGATAGAGCTAGAGAGTATAATGCTAAGAAAAATAAGTCAGTCAGAGAAAGACAAATACAATATGATGTCACTCGATGTGGAATTTAAGAAACAAAACAAATGAGCAAAGGGAAAAAAAGAGAGAGAGAGAAAGAAACCAAAAAACAGACTCTTAATGATAGAGACCCAATGGTTACCAGAGGGGAGGTGGGTGGAGGGATGGGTGAAATAGGTGATAGGGATTAAAGAGTACCCTCATCATGATGAAAAATAAAATAAATTTTAAAAAATCAACAAAAAATAAAACAAAAACAAAACAAACAGATTTCCAAAGACTTTTCAGTGTTAGAAATCCAACATGTGTATAACTAGCATGTTTTCAGTGAGCACTTACTCACTGAAAGTGAGAAGCCCTGCTTCTGGTTCTTTTTAAGAAGCATTTACCCACACCCAAGTGGAAGTAGGAAAATTTGCAAAGGAAGACACCCTGTCCATTACAAATTCTTTTTCTGGTTCACTCCCTTCTTTTTTCAAAAAAACAAAAAACCAAAAGTGTACCCTTTGCAGTCTATTAAATACCAGTTCCTAGTTGTTGTTGCTTTTTAATGTGAATAGTTATATTCAATAATTATAATTATTTTGTGGTTAAATTCTTTTTGTCCTTTATTTTGGCTTAATACTGGATAATATGTTCAACAAAGAAAAATAATAAGGAAACTTATTAAACTTAATAATAAGGAAACTACATTAATAAGTTGATCTGTATTGCCAAGACATATTCTTTTGTGAAAGACATGAAAACTCAAATGCATTGTGGTTTAATCTATCCATCATTAACAGGCTTCAGAATCTCCATCTCATCAGTATTAAAACCTAAGATAATTTTTTTAATGACCAAGAAAAAAACAGTATCATAATATATTAATGGGTTAATCATTTTTTAAATATTGTATCTTTCATTTATATATATATACAGAATAAAACTGGTAAATTTAATTTTTCTCCCCAAATGATATTAAAATCTGAAATTACCTATAAGGATTCGGAGCAAATTCTGGATTATGATGTTTTCCCAGTCCTGAGTAATGAAAAATTTTTAAATGAATTTGAATTTTCTATGCTATATGTATAATTCATGCTCAATAACTATCCCTTATTACTTGGCTTATAGTAAACTAAGACTATCTATGTGTATGAAACTACAATGATCTGAGTTTAATAAGTCAAAAATAAGTTTAAGGCATGGCTCTAGCCACAAATTAATTATCTATCTCATTAGAGAAACAGGACATGTAAACATTAAACACTAAATAAAACATGACTAAGTAGAGATGATAAATGTAAGTAGTAAATGCTATTAGAATCTAGGGAATGGAGCCATCATTTTGAGTACTGTGGTTGTGGAAGGTAATCCTGATGAAAGAAACTTAATCCATCTTTCTTAATGGAGAGTATTTTAATGGATATATAGGTTTATAATTTAAATATAACACAGGAATAAATAAGTGCCATTTTGGAGACAGTCTAACCAGAGCAGTGGGCTTATTCTACTCAAGTGAAAACTAAGGTTGATAAATTAGGTTTGGAGCAGATTTTGAAGGCTTTACATGACAAAATGAGGAGTTTAAATTTTATCAATAAGACAATGGGAAATCGCTAATTTTTTAAGAGAGGAAAATAAATGATGGTAATATTATTTTATGAAGATTAAGCTGGAGTTGTTTACAGAATAGATTGGATGGAAAAGATAGCAGAATCAGGGACCAAATAAACCAGAGATTAAGGTCAAAGATTTAAATTACATTATATTTATGGAAAGAAATCAGAAAAGACATGAACATGAAATCCTAGAAAGATTATGAGGAAATTCCTTGGTTTGCTCCTGAAACACTTTCAAGCTTTAAATGAGGAACAAAGAAATGTTTGTAAGAACCAATCCAAGATAGTGAATCAAAATTTTAGTAGGAAAATGAAATCAAGAATTCAATGGGAGAAACTATGAACCAAGGAACCCAGGCTCATCCAAAGAATGACATGTAGCCAGATAGAAGTTCATCAATTTATACATTGGCACTGCAGATACAAAAGAACAAACTCCATTTCCTCATTGCTAGAAACCATAATGCAGTGAGGAATATAAAGAAGTAAACATCATTAAAATGCAATGAGATATGCACTAAAATAATGTTTTGAACTGTGCACTGTGAAAACAGTAGAGTGAAATTAATTCTTCTAAAGATGGGGAGATGAAATTGGGGAATGATTTTAAAAACTGAATGTTAGTTTATTAAATAGAGGGAGAGGTTACATGAAGTACAGAAAAAGGCAAAAGCATGTGGTTGTAAAGTGCCATGGTTATTTTGAGAAATGGAGAAAAGTATTGTGTGACTACAGAGTAAGATTTGTGAGAAGAGTTACTAAATACAAGATTAACTGGAGAGGAAAAGTACAAATTAGTAAGGTTTTTCAATGCATTGCTAGAGGGTTCAGATTTTACTTTAAATCACCACTAAGCAGAGTCTTTGAAGCAGAGAATTAGCATTAAATATAAAATATTTGTTATATTTGCTGTCTGCTGTTCTTTGTTTATTTGCTTGCTTGGCTCAGGACAATAGCTCTTGTGTTAGTAGTAGGAAAGACAAACCAACAGATTCAAGTGTTGATCTGGAATCTTGAATGGCTTTTTCGAGAAAAGACTGGATTGGCAGTATGTCACAGCTCTATTCTGCTGAGTAATGAAAGCCAAGTGAATATTATAAAGGAAAATGCACATTACTTTTAGATGAGCAGTTAGAGTAAGGAGTTAAAACAGCTATACAAAAAGATAAGTTTGCTTATAACAACCTGCAAGTTCGAAGGACACGTTTCAAAGACATCAGAAAGACAGACTAGGGCCAGATAGCAGAATTCAGATTTGACCATGAGGCTTTCAACTAGTAAGACAATTGGAATAGCTGTATATAAATAACTGTAATGCATAGTATAGCATAATTAGTATCAAAAGAAATAAGACA
The DNA here is from genome assembly GCF_018350215.1 of Panthera leo. Taxonomy (NCBI): domain Eukaryota; kingdom Metazoa; phylum Chordata; class Mammalia; order Carnivora; family Felidae; genus Panthera; species Panthera leo. Next base: position 33,745,554 of record NC_056688.1, on the reverse strand, counting down.
CCACGGTAATCCAGAAATATGGGACAAAATTTCTTTCTGGGGTTATTTTGAAGTTGTTTGTGTTTTACTAGGAGGGTGGATGTTTTCTTGTTTTCTTTTTTTTGCCTTCTCTCTCGTTTTTTATTTATTCTCCTTTTCTTCTTCCTCTTTCTCTTTTTTCTTCTCTTTCTCTTTCTCCTTCCTCTCAACTGTCTTTTCTTCTTCCCCTCCTCTTTCCCTTTTTCATCATCACCATTGCTGTCATTGTCTTCTGAGATGGAATGTGAAGTGAAGTTTACTGATAGATAAACTTTAGTGTGCATGGGATGATATTAAGGTATTTTTAGATAAGAGCACACAGCATGTGGATAGCTCATAACCAGTTACAAGTAAAGTATATTTTTGAATATAACAAGCATTTTTGTTACATAGAATAATCATGCATAGATGCATGAAGGGGAAGAGTAAGAAGTAAAGTTGAAAAGATAATTTAGGACTAGAACATTGAAGTCTTTGAGTGGAAAACAAAGAAATGAAAACATCAGTAAATTAAGAGAAAGGATCATGGCATGTTTTTAGTAGTTGCAATGAACTCTATTGCAGTAATGTTTCATCCTCTTAGTTTAGTCTTCCTCCTTTACCAATGTTACTCTGTCTGGGTAACATCCACATTTATAACAATGATCCATTCAACATCCTGACCTCTCTGTTTCTTAACCTATTTGCCTCCCTTGAATTTGCACTCCATCTCACCTTTGCCACCCACTACAAAAGTTTAAAAACCTGAATTTTGTGATTACCAATGATTCTGCCTTCATCTAAAAAAAGATTCTTTTTTTTAAAATGTTTATTTATTTTTGAGAGAGAGACAGAGACAGAACCTGACCAGGAAAGTGGCAGAGAGAGGGGGCTACACAGAATCCAAAGAGGCTCCAGGCTCTGAGCTGTCAGCACAGAGCCCAACGCAGGGCTGTAACCCGTGAGTTCATGACCCGAGCAGAAGTCAGACACTTAAAGGAGTCACCCAGGTACCCTGACAAATAGATTCTTTGGTTAAGGTATCAAGTATTCTTGAGCACTGACTTTGTATCAGGTACTGTTTGAGATTACAAAGGTAACAAAACAATGTGGTCTCTGTCCTGCTTAAGCTTATAGATTACAAGAGAAACAGAAATTGAGCAAAGGGATACAGTGCGATCAGATTGAACAATCAGTTACAATTGTAATTAGTTTTACAAAAAAAGAAACAGTTCTATAATATATACTATATATATATATATATATATATATAGAATATATAGAAATATATAGAAAAATAGAATATATAGAGAAATCAAATATATAGAAAATATGTATATTATAGTACTATTTCTCTAATATATACATATATGTATATGTATATATTGAGAAATGATATGGGTATTGATATACATATAGATAGATAGATGATAGATAGATAGATAGATAGATAAAGATAATTAGAAATGGAAAGAGAGAGATACAGACAGACAAAGAAACAGAGATTAACCTGGTTGGATGGGGAGGGGGAGGATGTAGAGGGTAAGAAAATACCCTGTATTTGAAGTGGAATTTAGTTGTCTACAAAATTGGAAATGACTAAATGAATTCTGCTTTGCAAACAGTGGGAACTTTTCCTGGGGAGCAACATAGAATAAGGAGGGGGAGTTGGCTTCAGAATTGATGTAGTCCTAGATTTGTAGCTCTTACCTGTCATTTAATAGCTCAGTGATGTTGAACAAGTTATTTAACCTTTCAAATAATCAGTTTCCTCTTAATTAAAATGGAGATAATCATGCCTACCTTGTTGTGTTTGTAAGATTTAAATGACAATATAGTTACATACACTTACAGCACTAGGCTTACAGCAGGTGTTCAAAAAGTTTTTTCTTTCTTTACATCTAGAATCTTTAATGCACATAAAGCCCCATGATGAAGCTGCGATAATTGGCATCCCCCCCTCTGGAAAGATTTATCTTTTGAACCATATTATTCATAAAGCTTTTGAAACCCATAAGAGTTTTTATAAAATAAAATATGTGGTGAATTGTTTACAAAGTAAATCAGGGCCTGGTATGTTTAGTATCTGAAATCTGAGTGCTAACAGCAGGAATGCTGGCATTCTCAATAACAAGACTGAAGTGAGAAAACAATCTGTGCAGATTAAAGTGTAAAAATAAACTTTTAACAATAGTTAAAACAACCCATTTGTCACATTTTTCCCTGAGTTATGCAACTAGGCAGCTGATCAAATGAGCTAGCAGAACTAATTCCTCCAAGGATATTTAAGTCCCATGACCTCTCAGTGATTACTGTATGAATAAATAGACAGCTATAGGTAAGAAACTTTTCTGGAAGGAGCAATTTCTCTGAATAATGCTAAAGAATCTAGAACTAAAAGGTAATGTGGTTTTCTAGGTAGTTATAAGGTATAGAAGCTCACTCCAGTGAACTTAAATAAGAGACTTTTGTTTTCAGGAAATACATGGCATGGTAAGATAAAGGAGAGATTCAAAAATTCCAAGATTAGGGTTTGCAATATGGCCTGGCTCCATGGGGACTAAGACTGTAAAGTAGCTGAATCCAAACAGTCCTAGGAATCTTAGTAATAGGATTATATGGCTATTTCCTTTATATATTTCCCAATAATGCAATTCAGCTCTTATACATAGTTTTTATTTGTTTTTGTTTTTTTTTGTTTTTTTACTTTCCAATTGGCTTAGTCTTACCTTCTGATTTGAATAGATCTTCTTACCTTCCAGATAGTGTGTGTGTCGAAACTGCTTTCTCATAACTTAGGTTTGCCTTGTCTTACCTTTATATTATTTCTATATTACTAGTTTTAGTTTCTTATAGAAAGGACTGTGAATATAGCAATTTGTGTTTAATGTGCTTAATGCAGTGAAGAAAGTCCACTGTATATCTGCGGCATTTTACTTTCTCTTTTTAATGGAAAAATATACTAGTAGAAATAAATATTTGAATAAACTATATAGGAATACAGCTGCTAATCATAGCAGGTACCAATATTTTTTTCATATTTGAAAGGCACACACAGACAGACACACAGACATAGACACACATACAGACACACACACACACAATGCACAAAGTCAAAGAAAACTTAGTAAGAAAATCATGCATGAGAGTTTTAAATTGGACTTATGTTTTTGGTTATGAAGATATTTTTACAGTGAAGTTTCTGTAATTGTATTTGTAAATACAAATTTATAAAAATAGCAAACATACTGGGGCACCTGGGTGGATTAGTCGGTTATACTTCTGACTCTTGACTTTGGCTCAGGTCATGATCTCACCATTGTGAGATGAAACCCCATGTCTGGCTGAACATGAAAACGCTTAGGATTCTCTCTCTCCATCTCTCTCCTTCTCCTTCTCCTCCTCCTCCCCTGCTCATGCTCTCTCTCTCTCAAAATAAAATAAACATTAAAAAAATATCAAACATACTTAATTTCCTAAAAATGGAAAACTTTTTTTTAATAAAAGGAAAGCTTTTAACATACTTCTCATAGTGAATATTCAACTCTTTGTTAAACTTTTCAAATTTTCTCTATCGAGACTATTGTTTTAAAGCTAGAGAGCTTATTGTTTTGTTCAGGAAAAAATATACAGTTGATTTCTTTAGACTTTACTTTTATAAATTATTTTTCCCAGTTATTGATGCACATGGGTTGAGTTTTCAGATTATGGTGGAGAGAGATGCATATATTTCTCTAAATCACAGTGTCAAGAACAGGAGAAGAAAATACGTCTTAAAATTCAGTAATCAATGGAAACCAATTACAGTGTGAAGCATCCCCTTGATCAAATTTTTCTTGGTGTGTGGAAAGGGAAACAAAATCTATTGGTCTCTCTGATTTTCAGAATATATGTAATAGTCAAGAAAAACATCTAATAATAAACACTTCTAGTTATTTTCAATCTCCTTAGATAAATACTACTCATAATGGTACATTTATTTGAAGATAACACAAATTATTTATTTCCTTTTGCCAAGAGATTCATCAATCCCTTTATTTACATAACAATTATTCATCTTGAGAAACTATGATTCAGAGAAATATGTACTTTTGAAGAGAGAAAACAATATGTTGTCTATCTAGGCTTGTGAAATTGTTGCTTATCAGATAGGACTCCATTTTGGAATTGAAAACACGGCATCTGTATAACATTTTCAAAGATTATAACTTTTAATTTATTTGACTACAGTAGTAAAGAGGAACATATGAATGTGCAATATATATTCCCTAACATACTTCTAGATTTTTAAATCATTCGTAATATTAACATTCGCATTGTATAGAAGAAAATTGACCCAGAGAGGGTTTGTGATTGCCTCAATGTTTCAATAGAGCCAGGGCTGGAGCTGGGATTTACATCACTTATCTACAAATCACAAGTTGATATTCAATATGTCCCAAAAAGATGAGTACATAGCACAAAGTCTATAGGCACAATGTGAACTATTTAGTCTTTTCCTTTCATTCCATCTCATATTTGTCATTATCATTATTGTTATTATCATTATTATTTACTGGTGTTGCGTTGTTGTTGTTGTTGTTGTTTATTTGGGCTTTTATTTCCTTACCAGGTCACTTACCCAGCACAATACTTACATATTTATATTCAAATTGCTAAAGACAGTTAAAAAAGATATTTACAAATGAAACATCTTCAAAGATTATTTATCACTAGGCTTAGAGTTGAAACATGTACAATGAAATTTTTGTAAGTTTTCCATTTTTTTTGGATGTTGTTGGCTCTCTAGTCTGCAAAACACTTAAAGAAACAGTACTTGAAATTACATTCCACTTAGGGAAAAGCACCTTAACTCTTTGCAAGTAATTGGAATAAACAAGAAAATCAATGGTAATGCAAGCTGGTGCAGCCACTCTGGAAAACAGTATGGAGGTTCCTCAAAAAACTAAAAATAGTGCAAAAATGCACTATTGGGCATTTATCCAAGGGATACAGGTGTGCTGTTTTGAAGGGACACATGCACTCCCATGTTTATAGCAGTGCTATCAACTATAGCCAAAGTATGGAAAGAGCCCAAATGTTCATCGATGGATGAATGGATAAAAAAGAAGTGGTGTGTATATATATACATATATATATACATATATATATATGTACATATATACACGTATATATATATATACGTATACGTATATATATATATGTATATGTATATATATGTATATACATATATATACATATACACACACACACACACACACACACATATATATATATACACACACAATGGAGTATTACTTGGCAATCACAAAGAATGAAATCTTGTCATTTGCAACATGTGGATGGAACTGAAGGGTATTATGCTAAGTGAAATTAGTCAGAGAAAGACAAAAATCATATGACTTCACTCATATGAAGACTTTAAGAGACAAAACAGATAATCATAAGGGAAGGGAAACAAAAATAATATAAAAACCGGGAGGGAGGGGGACAAAACAGTAGAGACTCATAAATATGGAGAACAAACTGAGGGTTACGGGAGGGGTTGTGAGAGGAAGGATGGGCTAAACGGGTAAGGGGCACTAAGGAATCTACTCCTGAAATCGTTGTTTCACCATATGCTAACTAATTTGGATGTAAATTTTAAAAAATAATAAATCAAGTTATAAAAAAAGATGATTTATCATAAATAAAAAAATAAAATTTATATTTGAATTGTCAAAAAAAAACCCAAAACAACCATGAAGACATAAGGAGAATAATGTTGTCTCAGCTGGAAGACCTTTGTTTATCAGGAATTAGGGTAATTTGGGGTCATCTTCTAATGGCATGTAATTTTAATAGGGCAGCCTACTATCCCAGAAAAGGTATGGAGAAAGAGATGAAGACATATCCAGTGTCTCCAGGGAGAAAAAATAAATAAATAAGTGAAATAAAATAATAAAATAAAATAAAAATAAAGGAACTACCTTGAATAAAGAGATAGACCTAATATTTTGATATTTAACTAAGTGTCTTATAGGACTGCTTCTCTTTCCTTTAACATCAAACCCTACCCAACAAAACAAATTACAAGCTACACCACATATGACTTGAAATAATAAAACTTGAAATTAAAATATGGATATGGATATTAATCCATGACAGACAGTCAATGATTGATATAGTACATGTGGTTATGCCTGAACTGTTGTGACTGAAATTCCTCAATAGAGTGATGTCAAGCAAATAGCTGTTAAACACCTAAGGTCAGAAAATTCCTATTTTTGCCATTCTGCCAACAGCATTCTATAGGAACTTGAGACAGTTACCTGACCTCTTTGACTCTTAACTCTCTCATCAAAAAAAAAAAAAAAAAAAAAGATAAATTATATACACTAACATGGACTTCAGCTCTAACATAATTGTCCCATGAAATGTAGGACAAAACTTAATTGCTGAATGTAATCAATTGTCAAAGAACAAGAAAGGTGAAGAGCTTTCTCATCTGTCCTTATATCTTCACTATAAGAGTAAAATTAGAAAGAGTTATACCTTATAGTGCAGCTCAAATTAGATAATGTAATTTGAAGCTTCTTATTCAAACCTTTCAATTTTATATTTCATATATAGTTGAGAAAAGAGGTAGAAGAGGAAATAGTGTTGAGAAAGAGAAGTGCTTAAACATTCATTTTGATAAAATAAGACTAACCGCTCAATTCACTTGCTATATACAAATCAGGCTCTTGGTTCAGTGAACACTGGACTAGAAAGCAATCAAAGGAATCAGCGTATTGGAGTAATACATTACATCAGTGGTAATTCTCTTCTGTTCCCTCAGAGTATGGATTAGAAAAATGAGACCCCCAAGTCACTGACCTATCAGAGATGGAACAGTCTAAGTCATTAGCAAAGCTATGTTCAGAAGCCAATCTTTTTGGTGCAAATATCAGTGATATTTGTCTATGATTACTTTGCAAAACACTAACAAAGAAAAAGCAAAGATTATCTTCTTGTCCTCAGTGAATTTGAATACTTTCTATCTAAAGTGGGCCACATTCTTTCTTCAAGGCCCATATCAAATTAATAATTGATAGATAGATGATTGATGATAGATGATAGATAGATAATAAATACATAAAAGTTTTCTTGCCAAAGGTAACCTTTTCTGTCTTTGTACATCCAGTACATTTTGCCTTTATATCTTATATCACTTTTCTTACTCTTTCTAGTTTTCATCTCTCCTGTCCTTTCTCATCTCACACACATACACAAAGAGGGATTACACATAGCACTATCTATACATGCACATGGACCTAGATGTGCACACATGCCCATAAAAACAAACATCCCCAAACACACACAAGCTGCTCAGAGAAACATCTGTACTAAATTATAACTATCTCCTCTATACTGCTTTATATACAGGATCTCCTAAAATTTGGGGGAGGAAATTAGCTCCTCGGTTGCTTGAGAGCACTAGCACAGGAATTCACCAGTCCTCAGCTAGGTCTTTGTTTAGGTGAAAGTCATATCCAATCTCACAGCTTCAACTGCCAGTTCTAAATGATGACATTAAATGTCTGTCACTTGTCCAGAACTCATTCCGAGCTTCATTCCCTCATTGCGTTGTCTACTCAGATTCTTCTGAATATCTTACAGGTATCAAACTCAGTACTCCTAAACTGAGTGTCATCAGCTTTTCCACTGTAGCTGTGTTCTTCCTTTCATTCACATCACCATCCAGCCCCGAAGCTGAAAGCCTTAGTGTCATTATTGAAGAGGTCCACACCCTTGTCTCCAGCAACCACCCTCAATGTGTGCCAAGCTCACTTATTTGTTGTTGTTGTTGTTGTTGTTGTTGTTGTCTAGTGCCTCTTCTCTCTCACTCTCTCTCTCTCTCTACCACTGTAATTCAAGTTTGGACCTTTATTCTTTCTATCTTGCATTATTGAAATAATGTTATTGATGTACTGGTTTCTGCTCCAATTTCAGTATATACATCTCAGCAGAATACCACTCCTCTATTCAAAACCCAAGTGGTCCAAATTATTTACAGATTAAAGTCTGAATGTGTTACTCTGGTCATCAAAGCCCTCTACTTTTTGTACTCCATTTATATTTCCAAATTTGCCCAGTATCATTTCTCTTCATATACCAAACGTTCCAGAAAAGCTGATATTCCTACTTCTGGTAGTTTCCCACCTTTTTGTCTTTATTCTTAGAGTTTCATTTGCTTTCTGTCCTATCTTTTCCCTACTTATTCAAATCCTAACTATTCTTATATATATAGTGCTTCAAATGTACATAATAGTTTAAGGATATCTTGTTCATAGCACTCATCACTTCCTATCTTGAATTACAATAATTTTATATATATTGCTCTTCTTCTATACTTGAGTCATTGTCTAAGAATACACTTGCTGAGTGCTGGAGAGCATAGCCCATGGCTGATTTATCTTAATAATCCCCACAATGCCTAGCAAAATGCTTGCATATGATAAATATTCAATAAGTATATGTTAGTGGTTAGCATAGCTGTCCTCCAGTAAATATATGTTGATTTAATGAATAAGCATTCATTTTTATGACAATGATAAAGAAAGTTTTTACTTATTTAGAAAAAAAACACAATCATTTATCATGGGAAATGTTCATATTTATTTCCCCTGGAATATAATCAGTAACTAAACTAGCAGTGTTGATTAACATTTCTAATAATTATTACTTGAAATGGTATTGAATATACATGCAACTTCAGACTGAGTCCAAGTGTACTTCTTACTTCAATGCATTAAAAATTTAGCAGTCATCAAACAGACATTAACAACCAAACCACGGTGCTTTTCAATGTAACATCTCCAGAATTCGAAGGAAATTGTGACATTAATTTTATGCTTAAAGAATGCTCTCTATTTGCCAGGTGTGATGGGAGAATATGAGCCGAAAATTGAGGTCCATTTTCCTTTCACGGTTACAGCTGCTAAGGGAACAACTGTTAAGATGGAATGCTTTGCACTTGGCAAGTAAGTACACATTCTTCCATAATTAGATACAATTATTTATTAAAGTGTGATATATCTTATTTTTGGATCACTTATTTCGCTAGATTTAATTTTCCCAGAAGCTCCTTGGTAGCTATTCATAAAAAAGAAAAGAAAAAAAAAAAAAAACCAGGAAGATGCTAATTGATGAAGTAACCAATTATAATTATCTTTCTAGTGATTTCTATGAATAGTAATGTATATAGTCTTGCTATTTTAACATAAAGCAAACTTCTCTAAGTAAAAGAAGAGCTTTACATCTCTTTGCCTATATGTCTTAAATTTTCAATGTCATTCTTAAATATCATTCAACAATGATATAAATAAAACATGGATAAAAAGATAAGGTGTTATCTGCTTTTTGTGCATATGATATAGACTCTGATAAGATATAATGAGACAACAGTATAAAAATCATAAAGATAGTAGTTACAGTGAGCCAATTGATTAGTACTTTCTGAAAGAATGATAACATGATAGCACCAGCTGTCAATATGTACAATATGCAATCATTCCCCAAATGAGAAAGATGATATATATCACACTATAATGACTGCTAGACTTAATGATTCTATTTCTGAGGGCTTAAATCCTATAATATATATAATCACTTGTCAATGATGTTTATAATATGACTATTGAGCATAGAGGCAGGAGTAAGATTTTGATTATATTTGATTAGAGTATTATGATTTATTTTAAACAGAGTGTTGTTTTGTATTTTTAAGGTGATAAGACCTCAGGGTCCTTTCTAGACTCTGTAATTATAATTTACATAAATGCATCTCTATCAGAGTTACTAATCATTTAACTTCAGTTGTGGTGAGCTAGCTCCCACAACATAGCTATAAAGCACTTGGAGATAAAACATGCTATATAAATGTGCTTAAAGTAGGTTTAGCTTATGGGTGAGAAAAAATATTAGTAAATTTGAAAAATTCATATTTATAGTAAATTTATATACAAAAATCCATAGTAAGAAGAGGTTTAAGGAATGAACATAGTGAACATCATGCTTTTTTAAAATTTAAAACTGATTGAAATAACATACACATGTGCAATTCTATTTAAATCTGAGTAGAAGCATGATCATAATAGACTGAAAACAAAATAAATTGTTATATACTCCATTTGTAAGCAAAATATGCTTGTAAGTAGAAATATATTTCAAGAACTAAAAATTCATCTAGGGGGTATTTGGGCTGATATCTGAGGAAGCTTTCCAAACCTAAAGATACTGGTTAAATGGGCATGATTAAATCAACCTTAAAATTATTGTTTTTCACTATTTGCCATACTGAGGTGTCAAGTATGCCTGAAAATGTCCTGAGTAATCAGCTGGATTCTGATAAATACAAAAATAATATGTTTTGACTTAATGCCAAAGGTTTTAGTATATCCTGCAGTTAAATAATTCTCTTTTTTTCCTGCAGTTAAGTAATTCCTAAATGCCAGAATTTGCATTAAAACTACAAACAAAAGAAGGTCATATTGTAAAACAAATTACAGAAATGGATTTATAGAGGAAAAAAAAAATAATTTGGGATATTTCCCCCGGCAGGATTATTTAATAAGTTAGATGTGTTTGCTTTTGGAATTCTTAAAATACGTTTAGTAAATTGATCCTTAAAATCCCTTTCATTCTAAGTGGAATCCAACAGTCAAATTATGTTATTTTAATACTTTATTTTCTTCATCTTTTCCACTCCTTTGTTACTCCTTCTCCCCATTTTCCCCAACATAAGTAAACAAAAGGGAAGATAAAGACACACAGCCTATCAAGAAAGGCTGTTGCTCACTTGATATCCTTTTTATGAAGTGTCATAATTATGAAAAAAGCATGTATGAAGAGTTTACCTCTACCTAAAGATTAACCTACCACTGATGAAAGTAAACAAAATTTAAAAATAACATCTTTACATGTGTTAATTATTTTAAAACACTTTTTTTAATGTTTTTTTTTTTTTCTATTTTGAGAGACAAAGAAAAAGAGAGAGGATGAGCAGCAGGGGGGCGGGGGGAGAGGGAACAGAGGATCCAAAGTGGGGCTCCATGCTGACAGTAGAGAGTTCGATTCGTGGCTCAAACCCACAAACCTTGAGATCATGACCTGAGCCACCCAGGTGCTAATTTTTTTAGAGTACACAATCATGTGGAATAGATCCTTATTGCATCCCAACATAATCATAGAAATTTCAAATTAATACCGGAGCATCTGCTTAGTTCCCACAGCCCACTTGAGCTGTTTCCCACCTTAACAAGGACATGATTCTCTGGTGGATCTTTGCCTGCCCAAGAACTTTATTATATACCACTAGATACTGATCAGGACCTTGCCACTCAAGCTGATATCCCCTTTAAGTCTGTCCACATAGTGTTTTAACCAAATGTTCCTCATGGGGTATTATAACCAAATTCTGGCATAGAGGATACCAAGCTCTTTGCTATCTCATGGCCTTTACACTTGCTTTCCCTCTATAGGGAACACTCTTCCCTGTTCTTTCCATGCTAACTCCCACTTATCCTTTGGCCTGAACTTAAATATAACCCTCTAAAGAGAAAAGCTGTTACTACTTTATGTAACTCACACTCATTATTCTTTATCTAAATATTTGGGGTATTATTAATCATAACCCTTAATACAATTTTATATTATTTACATATCAGTTTCTCTGATTATTTCCCCACTGGATCAGGCATAAATCCAAGTGGAAACAGGATACAACTCATATGGTTCAAAAGAGTTTACTAAAGGCACATGTTCAATATCCATGAGCAAGGTTAAGGTAACCAAAAAAAAAAAAAAAAAAAAAAAACTGAGGCATTTGTAGACTAGTGATACCAAGAAGTCATTCCCACCCCTAAGCCAGAATGAAAAAGGAGGAGGAGATAATAATGTCACCAAAACCAGAAAGAGCTGGATATATGGAGTGGGCTGTGGCCCCCAAGGCAACTATAGACACTGAAGAAATACATTAAAAGAACATGGCTAAGGAAAGGGTCAGGAAATTCATTTCCTTATTTCTTTTTCTTCATGCCTCCCCATCTCTGGTGGCTCGCATGGCTAAAGGCAACCAGAAGCCTACCTGCAAGCCCAGAGGAGCTGTTGGCAGTACACAAAGCAAAGGAGGAAGTCTGGGGGAAGAGGAAGATGACAGAGAAGGGAGGCAAATGGAATAAGTTTTAAACTCCATGAGAGCAGGAATCATGACTACATTCTTTACTTATTCCTAGTGCCTACCACAGTGCTTGACACATAACAGCACTCAGGAAATATTTGTTGCAGGAATGAATAAACTCAGAAAGGTTCTGTCTACTTAATACAATTCAAGTCTTTATTAGTAACACATAATAAATAAACAATAAATAGCCTTTTATGCATAAAATCTTTTGATTAACTCCTAATCTCCCAAACAAATCCACCTACATTCATACCTCTACTTCTTGCCCTCTCATCTTTTCTCATTTATGTCTACATTTACACTTATATTTTAGTCCTCACTTTTTCCTGCTTATTCTTACCTCACTCCACCAGTATCTCTCTTAGACCTACAATTTCTCCTTCTCATTTTATTTTATTCTTAAGGCATGTTATCATGTCCAAATTATACTTACTATTTTAAAAAAATGATCCCAAAAATCTTTCCTTTACCTATTGATTCTTAGGAAAAGTTTGGTTGTTTCCTTTGAGGGATAAAATGAGGTTAAAAATGAGGAAGATTTATCAAAGAAGCCAATCTAGAAAGGCTATTTATTGCATGATTCCAACTATATTACATTCTGGAAAAGGCAAAACTATGGATGCAGTAAAAATATCAATATTGCCAGGGCTAGGGGAAAAGAGAAATGACTAGATGAAGCACCGAGAACTTTTACAGTAATAAAGCTATTCTGTGTGATACTATAATGTTGGAGACACGTCATTATGTATTTGTCAAAACCTATAGAATAAACCAAGAGTGAACCCTAAATTACATTATCATCTTTTCATGATAATAATTTGTCAATATAGCTTCATCAATTGTAATACTTGTACCACTTTGATGAAGTGTTTGATAATATGGGAGGGGGGCTGTTGGGTATATGGGACAAGAAGTATATTGTAACTGTACTTTCTGCTTAATTATGCTATCTGTGAACCTAAAACTGCACTTAAAAAGTAAAGTCTATTTTTAAAAAATAATTAAAAAATAAATCAGAAAATAAATAAATACCAGTGTGAAGGACATAGTGAAATACATATGTCAGAGAGAGTGATATTTGATGCAATAATGGCATGAAGGACAAACAAGGAGATCAAAAGTACAAAATTTTGTTGTTCCCACTTTTACCTTCTCCCACCCTTACTGGAGCAACTCAGACTTCCTACCAGAAATCACCATTTATATCATGTCATTCATTAAATCCACTACTTTCCTAGATACTCCTCTCTCAAGGAAAAATAATTAATTCATTAATGCAAAGGAGCCAAAAAGCAAGAAGTGTGCTTTTATAGCTCATCTGGTAAATGCAAATGGGCTAACGTACCTTGAAAGGACCTAGAACTGAGTACAAGTCTGGAGGTTTTAAGAAATAACTATGTTCCAGGTACTGTACTAATTTCTAAGGATTTCCATCATCCTTATTCTCATTCTATCATCATACATTTAGCTGGACTTAGCTGGACTATTTTCAGTTCAGTCTGTCATTACATAAGCAACAGTATACACTTTGACTGAGGTGTCCTCCCACAGTCAATTTTTATCTTTAGAGTTACATTGCCCATCGGTTTTGTTCCAGTTTAAACTGAGACTTAAATACAATAAAGATAGATTCCATCTCTTGAATTTTCTCTGACCCATGATATCATTCATGAATATCATAAGCCATACTGGAAATTTCTTTGATTGTTAACAACTTTGAAAACATATCAGAATACTGATCCATTGCTCACAAACTACGTTTTTATTCATCTTAAAAAGTAAGTACATCTACTTCTATATAATCTGTTTCTAAAGGTATTCAGTTCTTATAATTTAGAAGATGTAAATTAATGCAGCCATAGTTTCACAGATCATTTAAAAATATATAAGCTGATATTTTTCTTTATTCTTAAAGAAAAACAGTAGAAGAAAAAATATTTTAGGTTATAGAATTTCACTATCTCATAGCATCACACCAGTTCACCAATCTGCCTAATTTGAAGTTAAATACAAAGTCAATACAAGAGCAAAAAGCTGCAAGTTGTCTTCTAAATAAATCTTATTTAAATCTGAATTTAGGAAAAATCAAATGGTTTCTCTGTAGGCTACTGCAGCAGAATGCAACATGGGAACGAGTTATACTTGTAGAAATCTTTCTACAAATAGAATTATACAATACTGAGTACAGAAAATATGGGTGAAGTGACTATGACACATTCTGTTTAGTACTGGTCAATTCTGCAAAGGTAGAATTTCCCACCCCCCCCCCCAAAAAAAATGGGAAATGCTTAAAAAGCATCCATAGGGGAACAAAGGTATGCAAAGGCCTGAGAAATACAGAAAAGTGAAGAAAAAAAAAAAGAATGGGGATTAATTACTTTGGAAATAAAAAGGCTGTTGCAGACATACGGAATGCTATTATCAAGAGATTGCTCATACACTGTTCTCCAGTTTCATCGAGGTGAGAGGGCTTGAAATTCCAACAGTTTGGGACTAAACTAGCAGAATCAGACTGGGTCTAATGTAGAAGTTTGTGACAAAAAAAAAAAAAAAAAAGTTGTTACAGGGAAAAATGGATTATCAGCAGAGGCAGTAGAAACTCTACCCACACTGATGGAAGAATATAATATCCATTTGTCTCCCAATAATCTAGACGGAATTTTTCCTGAAAAGAAAGAAATGGTCTGGGTCAGGATTGGAAATGAAAATTTTAAAATAAACATTCTTTTTTGCTGGCCACTCATCTACCTACTCACGCTGAATATTAAGAGTCTAGAGCCGGGCAGGCTTAATTAGCTGCTTTTGTTAACTACATTATTGCATAATATTTTAAAGTAGCTTATGCAGGAAGTAGAAATGGAGAGTGTTGCCTTTTCTTACTCAGCATTCAGCTCAGAGACGTTAGTTAGGGGAGAAGGGGTGTCTTTGGTATCTATCAGGTCTGCTTTAAACACTGAACACAATACTCCTGAAAGGAAATGAGAGATAAGAGATCAAAGGACAATGCAAGTAAGAAATCCCGTAGGTCCCTAGTTCATACTTCATTTCAATGGTCCTCTCCAAATGTAATTGGAAGTTGGTGATATTTTCAACTGATCGTGCTCAGTTTTTAAGTCTCATCTATATAACTTGTTAACAAGACAACACAGAGTAAAATGGGAACTTTAAAGTATGGTGCATTAGTAACTGCAGAAAGCAGCTATCATCTCTAGGGTTGTGGGGAAAAACAAGAAGAGCTGGAATTACTTAAAGCTGAAAGCTCAGAGGTTCCCATCTTGTTTTTATCATCAGCCCTCATATCACAAAACAGAGTAAGAAGGGTGGACTGACACAAGTTCCACTTTACATTTTCAAACTTATCTCTACCTCTCAATCAACCACACCTCTTCCTATACCTCATCCATACATACTTTTCCACTTCTGTGGTCTTGTAACTCACTTCTGCCAGTCTAAAATATCCTGCCCTCACAATTCTACTTGGTCTTTGAAACAGGTCAAATGCAGCTTCTCTGCTGAATCCTGCCTACTTTACTTGAAATCCAATCTCTTACCATTGGAACTGTATCACCATCTATATTTTACCGTTTAGAGTGCCTTATGGGGTCAGTTGTGTATATCTGTCTTCCTTACTGTGCTAAAGTTTTGTATCCCTAGAGTATTTTTACATGCAGTTGCTGCTGGCCTTATTTATTGAATTTAATTCAGGTATGAGAAATGTGGCCAATCTTTCATAACAGGAAGTATGTTACTGCCTTGGTTTGGTCAGACAGAAGTCTCCAGATGCCTTTCATGTGTCTTGGCCCTGAAAATTCTGACCATATTACATTAGCTACAGTTTTCTGACAGATTTCATTTCATCATGTGACCTTTTGCAGACCCCAAAAAGATCACTAGATATGTCACATAGCTACCAACAAGAAAGAAGTAAAATTTGGTCATTGATGCTTAAATGACCCCATGCACAAGGGCAAACTTGGGGTTATTCTGTAATAAAAAAGCCATATGCCATAAAGCAACATCAGTTTATCTGCTATGACAATTCTACAAGCTAATAGTGTTACAGGGAGATCTTTTCTTTCTTTCTTTCTTTTTTTTTTTAACTTTACATGTTTCTTATCTTGCTTTTGCAGCCATTAACACACAATCAGATCAGCTGTGCTTAAAAGGCCTTGAACCAGTTACTGTAATAATTATGTGGATGACCTTTCCAGGATCATCTGAAACCTGGCAGTGAGGTGGGAGGGAAGAACACATTCAATTTCCTGCCTTTCTTAGTTCCTGATTATCTCTCTTTCAGATAGCATTTACAAACCATCTTTTGTTACTCCATCAAATGTCTATTAAGAAACCAGAAGGTTAAGTATTTTTTTCTCTTTTTATATGTTTATTGCAAATACGAAAGTGCCAGTTATCAATTCATAAAGTCATTTTTGCTATAGTTTATGTTTTACTTTTCTTAGTCCTTAGCCAATTTGTCTCAAATGGCTGCTCTTGTGTCCCGTTGTAACTGTGAGAATGACAAATATTCCCCTGAGATTTCCCATGGTCGACAACTGGCAAATGTTCCTGAAGGAGCCTACTCTTTAGTTACAGATTGATAATTTATTAATACTGCTTATTTGGAACTGCCGGTCACTAGGGGCTATAGGAATTTAAAAAAATTAGAGTTGATAGTATTCGTCTATCAAACCAAATTCAAATTACTTAATCATTAGATTGACAGAAGATCTAGGGATGGGAGTTAGTCATTGTGTCTAGGAATTAATAAATGTTTACCTATCATAGGACAGTGGTAAATTATGGAGTGAAGAAAATTACCTTTCTGAGCTATTGGTTGCTTCTTTATTATTGAGACCAAGGATGCATCCTCATTTCAGGTGGTACCCAAAGGAGTTATGTGCTGAAACAATCTTAAATATCATACAGCCCAATATCAATTTGTAGATGAGAAACTGAGACTTCACAGGAAAGAGATAGACCAACACTTGTGGACTTGCTGGCCAGGCTAATAGTTTATGCTTCTTCACTTGGTGCTCTTTATATTTTCAACATCTTTCAATAGTGCCAACTATGTGTTTTGGTTATTTATGTATTTTGCATTCAAAAATGTCAACTATTTCTAAGCAAACAGAGCCAGTAATTTGCATAATTATTCATTTTTGGAGTCACTGTTAGCTGGCATCATATTTCTAGCTTTTCTAGGGAAACCGTAGACCTAGTTAATTTGCCTCAGCAGAAAAACCACATATTTGTGCAAAGCCTCACAGCTAGCAAGCTATAGAAGGCAGAACCAGGTTCTAAAACTAAATGCCGTTCTCAATTTAACATACTGATTTTCAGTCACTGAGGGTAATTACCACTTTACTGTAGCAAATATTTTTCTGAATGCACTTACGTATCTCAATGATCAAGAATTGGGAATATTAGTATGAAGGACAAGCCGCCAAGGGTATAAAGAAGAAGATTATCCCAAAATTACATATTTTTACTTGGTTTAGTGAAGGGTCATCTAACAGCTTTATTTTGAGTGAATGTTCCTGGAGTTTTCATAGAATAACCTTTTCTACTGGATGTTGACTGTGAGATGAAAAACTGGTAAGCTATTAATATTCATAAAGAGATTATAAAGAATCAATATATCCATCAAAGGTTTCCAACTCCTTTGGAAACTATGCCCCAAAAAACTCACCAGATACGTAATATTGATATCTGAGTGAGCATTTAGTGGAGCAAAAGTAAAAGAAATCTTAACCAAAAAGTTGTCCAAAATCTCAGCATACTTAAAACTGACCTCTACCTCCTACTGGATGGTTTCCATATCTCCCTTCAATTCTAACCACATCTCTGACATGTTTGCTCAATGGATTAAAAACAGCAGTAAATTTAGGAAAATTCTTTATTCTCCTGACTTCAGTTTCCTTATTTTGAATTCTTCCAGTGTATATTTCTATATGTTTTATGTAATTGATTACCCCAAATTCCCATTGAATGTTCTAGAAATTTAAATTTTGTGCCCAATGATTATCTCTTCTAATAGTAATTTTAATACCCATAATACCACTTTTAAAGTGGATGTATGTCAGAGCAAAAGTGCTATAGTCTCTTTATTTGAGATATTCTGGCTGATATGTTTGATGGGAATACTTACTTTTTAAAGCTATCATAGTACATTTCTAAAAAGTGGTAAGGGTCTTACCGATTCATTGTACTATGAACTAAGCCTATCTAGTGTAAGTTTTTTCTTGCCTTATTGGTATTGTTTGACCAAAGGCAGCATCAAAATTTGTCCAGTGGATAAAGATTAATTTAGAATTTTAAGATGTTTTCATATGCAATACTCAGAATGATTTGATGCTAAGTTGGAAATTTAGATACAAGCATTGGTAATATGCATAACATTAGTATTATGTTTTTACATTTTGCACTTTTCATTTCAATATCTGTCAATATCATGATCATGTAAGATTTGCTCATATGATATTCCTTCCTTGATACTTCCCTGTCCCTAACTTTATTATCCAAGTGTCTCCCATCAAGCATCATCATTGTCTTCCCTCAAACCTTCTGTCCCAATCTCTCAGCCACTTAAAAATCCCTCAGTTCCATTTCTTCCTTCCTATTCTATATGCCAAAACCATAAAGTCCATTATTATTAAGACAATTTGGCTCTCTTATTTCTGCTACGAAGTAGATTAGAGACAGCCTTCAAAAAATTCACCATACTGATGTTCTACCAGTTTGGGGAATTACTCCAAGTGCTGCTTTATATCAAGCTCTGCAATGGGCACTTTATCATTTCTGTTTTTACAGGTTGCAGGGATTTACTTCTGGTTTTCACATAACTTCCTATCCCATTAAGCCTAATACTTCTTTTGGACTTTTAATTTGGTTGTTGATTCCAACTTCGACTCTTAATTTTCCCACTTGAGGTTTTTCAGTCCCTTGTTCCACAGCCTGTAGGTCCAGACTGGGTTCCTAGAACTCCAATTCACATACAGCTATCATACCCAGACCTCATCTGCCTACATAAGTAGTTTTCACTGACACTGGAGGTAACCCCTGAGGTAGTTACTCAAAGCATAGAGTCTTAAATTTTATTTCACTCTTTCTTCCTTTTCAACATCATCTGTGTAATCACTGTGTCTTAAATTCATGCTCACTTAGTTGGGACAAAGCGAACATTCATTTACTGAATTAAATCATTATCATCATAATAGTTATGTGTATATGCTCACAAGGAAGCAGAAATAAAATAACATATTAAGGAATTCTAAGTCTGAGACCACATATGCCCAGGCATATAGATTATAAAGCCAGAAGTTGAGAGTCCCTATTAGGCTGCACGCAGAGGATGGTTTCACCTTGGTGCAGTTTCATGCAGTCATGTATACTCCTTATGTCCACATTTCAGAAACACATTTTCTGCAGTTGAAACATGAGTTCTAGCAAGATTGAATTTTCCTACCAAAGTCACTCTGATGAATCAGAAAAGAAACTGATAATTTGCTAATAACCAGGACTGGTTTTCTGTAGAAATAAATAATGGGCTCAGTAGAAATATGACCAATCAGAAAGCTGATGGACTCAAAGCAAAGTTAGAACAAAGAGGGTGGAATCCCCCATGCACTGTAACTCTAAAGTCACTATAAATTGATGGATTAGCCTTTTCCTCTCAAAATATTACTGTATTTATGGCACTTGTCAGGGTAATGTTAGGAAGAAAGTAATTTTATTATTACTATAATTATTATTCTCCATGTTTCCAATATACTTTGTCAGTTGAAAATACAAAACTTTTATAATACAAAATCTATTATTTTAAACAACCTCATGACTATATATAACAATTTCCAAAAGCACAATTTTTATTTTATTAATTACATATTTAAATTGGTGGCTTCTTTCAAGTTTTTAGGGAAACACCTTAGCCTCAGTAGTCACATATCCAGCAATTATATTCAATGCTGTGGTGTCTGAAATATTTCTGTGAATACATAATCTCATCAATTCTAGTATGTCTTTTTCTTCTCAATTCATAATTTTTGTTGGCATTTGGAGGATGCATCATACCTCTGTCTTTAGTCTTTGCTTGATATTTGATATAGGAAAAAAACTTTTCCTTATATTTTGATTCCCACAGCACCAAGACACAAAAGTTCATTTAAAGTTCATTCGTTCACATTAATGTTCTTAACAAATGAGGAATCAGAGACATAATTCCTTCTTGGTCTTTGGAATATCCCACTCAGGGCCTTCTAAAACTTGGAAACGGGTGTCATTGAGATAAGACAGATGGAGGGTGAGGTCATAGGGAAAAGTTGTTAATTGAACCATCTCAAAACCATCTCCTATGCCTTTACTTAAAGGTAGCATTAGCTAGTTTTCATTTATCTCTGCAATAATATTTATTGGAAAACAATTTACTGTGAAGTTAAAACACTGCAATTTCATATTCTTCATTTCTATGTTGTGAATCTAATAGTATTTTTTAAATATGCAATTAAATGAAATGTATCTGTATGCACAATGTATAATCAAAGTGGTCCTGAATTGTCTTATAGCTCATGCATTGTTGCCTTAGACAAATCATTTTATGATACTTCATTCTATCTAAGTATTTTCTATTTCATATGACAGGGAAGTAAAGTTTCATTCTTTATTGATTTCATACTTTTTGCATTAATTGTTCATAGCTGTATGGTTGATTTTCAGTGGTGGAATCATGTGTATATTTTAGCATTTGGTGCAATTAGGTTTAATGTATTATTTGTACATATGAAACATGTTAAGTGTGTGCATGTATGTGTATGTAAGTGAATGAAGTATTAAAACCACATAAAGGATTTCTCAAGGTAGAAAATGTTAAGACATAAACTAAACATCTGTCGTCCTGTTTTTTTCTTCTTTTTTTTTTTATTTGCAATGCAATATAGCAACACCTACCTTCTGTTCCTGTCATTGTTTTTGTTGGTAGTTATATGGTGCAGAATAGTTTCATGTCAAGCATTTATAATAATATTTTTTATTCTGAAGAATAATTTTAGCTGATATCCAATAGCTACAAAAATGATACTCAGTGGGGACATGTGTCAGCTGCTATTATAGGACAAAAGGCAAATGATAAGTACTTTGGGTCATTTATGTTCCCTTATTTTCTTTACTTTTGGGGATTGAATCAATTTGGTCACAACTTTTATAATGTCTTATTTATGGCCATTTTCTCAAAGAAAGGCATATTATGAATCAGGTCATTTGTTTTATACATCCCTACAGAGAAATGTAGCCCTTTCAACATTTCTGAAAGAAGAGCACATATCAGTGTTTCTTACACAGACACAAAGGGAAGGAATATCTTCTAATTTCCACCTTCATGTAATGCCATTACACTCAGCCACACTCTATTGAGAGAAAGTATAAATATAATACACCCCAAAGCACACATTTAAAAAAAATCTATGAAATCCAGATGTATATTACAATTGATGGTATGTCATAGTTAATCAGCAATGTTTTCTTTCTTAGCAATTCTTAAAATAATGGTGTATCTTACAATTGGAGGTATCTTGGATATGATGAATTAGAGTAATTAAGATTAAAGTGGCATATGTTCAACCCTAACATAGTGATCAAGTCAGTCAGAACCTGAGTGATGACATGTTCTTCCTCCATTTATATGCAGTATTATTGTTAAAATCTGAGTTAATAAAAAAATGTTTCCCCTATAGCATTCAAAATCTATTAGAAAGATGATTGTTGACTGCACATTTTTATTTTTTTAAATCAACAAAAGTTATTCTAGCACCAACAGTCTCAGTTACTTCCAGCCATGTTATCTGTGAGAGTCAACATACACACCTTTTAAAATTGGGGATTAAAATACAAAGGAGTCTAGTCCAAAAATATCCTTCTGCCCATTGCCTTAATCATTTCTTCAGTCTCTGGATTTTGTTGACTATAAGTCATAAATAGCAGAAAATAGAAAAAAACATAAAGAGTTATATCTAAAGAAATTATACATAAAATGATTACCCCCATTAGTTTCTTATTTTGTTTTCATTTTTGGAATTAAAGGACTATAATAGAAAGAACACATATTCTTTATTTTTTTCAACAAGAATTTTTTTTTTTACTTGAAGCATATTTAAGAATGCATATTCTAATACATTTTCAATGATTTAAATGTGTACAGACAATAAAATCTATGAAGTCTAAAATCCAATTAGGTAGATTAAATGTACTACTCAAGTATTTCTTTAGACTGCTTCTTGTGGCACCTGGGTGTTTCAGTCAGTTAGGCATCGGACTTCAGCTCAGCTCATGATCTCACAGTTCATGACTTTGAGCCCCATGTTGAGTTCTGTGCTGACAGCTTGGAGCCTGGAGCCTGGAGCCTGTTTCAGATTCTGTGACTCCCTCTCTCTCTGTCCCTCTCCTGCTCATACTCTGTCTCTCAAAAAATAAATAAATGTTTAAAAAAATTTAGACTGCTTCTTTAAAGCTTGATTAAGATCTAATTGGCATGTGACAAAATGTTTAAACTATGCAAAGTGATACATTTTCACATATATATACATCCATGAAACTTTCACATAGCCACATAGTGACCATATCTAGTACCCATGATCATTTCTGCATGTACATTTATCGTATTTCCCTTCTTCTTAGCTATGCATTGCCAACCTGAGGAAACCACTTATCTGACCTCAATTCTGTTGCTATATATTAGTTTGCATTTTTTAAAATTTTTTTTAATGTTTATTATTTTTGAGACAGAGAGACCGAGAGCAAGCAGGGGAGGGGCAGAGAGAGAGGGAGACACAGAATCAGATGCAGGTTCCAGGCTCTGAGCTGTCAGCAGAGCCTGACCTGGCTTGAACTCACAGACCGTGAGACCTGAGCTGAAGTTGGCTGCTTAATGGAGCCACTGAGGCACCCCAATTAGTTTGCATTTTCTAAAGTCCTATTTAACCATAATCACATAATATACACTTTTTTGTCTGATATTTTTCACTTACAACAATTATTGTGAGATTCATACAAGTTGTTGAGCATGTCAATAGTTGATTCCTTTATATTGCTGAGTGGTATTCCATATTATGGCTCTATCATATTGTGTTCATGTATTCATCTCTTGATGAACATTTTGGTTGCTTCCAAGTTTCATCTATTACCAAAATGACTTCTATGAACATTTCAAATTTTGTATACACATAGTTTTTATTTTTCCCTAAATAACATGTTAAATATTTCCTCTAGGTTCTTGAACATATATAACTTAATTGAAGTAACTGCTTATGCGTTCTGGTCTAGTAATTCTATCATAGGTATCCTTTTTGTGGCCATTTAATTAATTTGGTTCTCAACATGAGTTATAATTTTTGATTCTTTGCATACCCAGAATTTTTTTTTATTGGTGCCAGATATTTGAATTTTACATTATTGGATGTTGTGTATTTTTATATTCTTGACCTTTGTTCTGAGATGTGGTTAAGTAACTTGGAAACAGTCTGATCCATTCAGGTCTATTTTTTTATGCTGTTTTTAAAAAGACCTCTGCAGCATTTCATTTAGGGTTATTTTTTCCCTCATTACTGAGGCAAGACTTTGTAGTACTCTAGCAAATGAGTCCTAAATTAGGAAATTTTCCACTCTGGCTGTCAGAATAGGAAATATTCCTTGCCTGGGCAGATTCTGAACACTGCTTCTTCCAATCCTTTCAGGATATCCTTTTCCATCTTGAAGTTGTTTTTTCATATGCACATGCTGATGAGTACTGAACTGAATACTCAAAGAAAGTCTTCTGTGCATTCCTAGCATTCTCTCTGAGTGCAGCTCTCCTCTTTCAATACTGTGAATTCTAGCTGCCTTAGCTTCTCCAGACTTCCAAATCTGTGTCCTCAGCTCAGGAAGGCTGCCAGGCTGAGTCTTCCCTCCTATTCCTGTTGCTTGGAAAATTTATCCAGGTAGCAAATTAAGGCAGTGAATTATATGCTCTGTGTGCTTATTTGGCATATTTCACGGATCATTGTCCTTCACAGCCTGATATCCAATATTTTGAGATTCACTTTTTTCCCATATATTTTGTCAATTTTTAGCTGTCTCCCACTGAATCATTTTTAGTTAGTAACAAGTAAGTGAAAAGTCAAATGTAAAGCTACCTTAATCATCTTTATCAAAGCAAGAAGGTAGAAATAAAGCAATCCCCATGTGGAATATAGTATGTTTTACTTGTATTTATTAGAAAAAAATTATGGCCAAACTCTGGCAATAGAAAAGTAATAGAATGTTTCCTCAGAGAGAATTTAAAACAGGGGAGGTAGAACAAAGGTAATTGTCAAATTTAACCTACAATTCTCAAAGAAGAAGAAGAAGAAGCAGAAGAAGAAGAAGAAGAAGAAGAAGAAGAAGAAGAAGAAAAATTTGCCAGATTAAATTCACAGAGACCTATAAATATTTTAAAGTTGAATAAGATGTATTTTCAGTGCCAAGAGACAGGACAAGAACAAAGGTTTGGTAGTTTGAGATACTTAATTTCAAATATTAACTCAATAATTTACCAGCTATATGATATCAGATGACTTACTCTCTTCGAATCTCATTTTCAAAATCTATAAAGTGGAAATAACAATACCTACTACATAAAATTACTATTAGGTTTCACTAAGAGACTCAATATTTAAAGACCTATCAGTAACATGTTAATTCTTTCACCCTAGCTCTCTGGAATTTTTGTGAAGCATTGTTTATTTTATAACACAATTGCCTATGATCCGATGTTCTGCTTCTTTCTGAATTACCAACCAAGACACAGTCCTTTTCTGAAGCTTTTCCTAAACCAAGATGCTAGCATTCTACAAACTCCATTCTCCCTGATACCATTTAGCTTTTCATAGTTTTAACTAAAGATGAATTGTAGAAAACTCAATCTCTGCCTTTCTGCTAATAATATATATTGCCATGTGGCTTAACAGTCCAAAGAAACTCTGAATCTACTACAATATTTCCATATATATGAAATCTTGGGATTGTTTTTGTCAGTTTTATCATTCCCAAATATGCATTCAGGTCAAAATCTTTCTTTTTTTTCCCCCATGAGTTTAAAGACTGTTTCCTAGAGTTGATTTTACATACTAAGTCAACATTTTACTTTCATAATATTTAATATATTTTATATGATTGTTTCAGCATCTACTTTTACATGCTAATTTAGAGAATGACAGGAGGCCAAAAACTTTGCAAAATGTAAATACCAAGAGTCAAATATTTAGAAAAAATATATATATATACAAAATAGATAAATACTATTCCATCACTAGTAGTAATGGCCTCATAACTATTGCTGTAAGACCTATACGATCTGAATGTAGGGAAAAAATGGTCAAAGAAAATAGCTTGCACCATATTCTTGTTTTAATTACAATATTGGCTGGAATTGTCTTTGCTTAGAAAGGACCTCAGCAACTTTAGAATCTGTAGATAATACAATTATTTTTAAAAATGCAACTGAAGGGACGCCTGGGTGGCTCAGTCAGTTAAGCTGCCGACTTTGGCTCAGGTCATGATCTCACAGTCCGTGAGTTCGAACCCCGCGTCGGGCCCTGTGCTAACAGCTCGGAGCCTGGAGCCTGTTTCAGATTCTGTGCCTCCTTCTCTCTCTGACCCTCCCCTGTTCATGCTCTGTCTGTCTCTGTCTCAAAAATAAATAAACATTAAAAAAAAATTTTAAAAAAATGCAACTGGAATACAGATATCAATACAACTCAATAAAAAAGACACTGAAAGACAAGTGTGACACTCTGTTTCTCCATAACCAAGGTAGACTGTGGAATAATCTACCTCTTATATGATTCATTGGTTCTTTGTGCATCAATGCTTTTGTGAGTATTTTTAATTAAAAAATATTCTAATAAATAATGTAAATTTTAAACATGTAAAGATTGGGAATAAACATTCATAGCCATTTCACTCTTTTTTAAAACAAAATAATGACTAATATTTTCTGTTAATTCATGGTTCAATATCTGTATATGTCTCCTATTTTAAAAAATCAAGTATTAAGACTTGTTTTGCCCTTTAATTGAATAGAAATTCATTCAAAACATTGTATTACATAAATATAAATTGAATAAGTATAAACCCTCACTAATTGTTTTGTGCTTTGCTTTGAACTCATAGTACAGGTGAGGGTAGGGAGTAATAGAATTAATTTGTACCATTGTAACCAATCATATAATCAGTAATATATATTTTCATGATTGGTGTACTTAGCACTATCCACCTAATGGTAAAGAATGTAGCTGTAGTAAAGAACAGAATTTACTATCCTAAAAGTAGGTGAAAGTCACAGCCTTCTAATTAGCATATTATGTCACCAGCAGGCGTTTTAATCATCTGAGAGATTATGCCACAGATTCATATAATCTACTGTGACAAATAACTACAAATATGCCATGTATTCTGTAAATCACGTTGTCTGTCCACTTCTGTCCATGTCTTCTTTATAAATATCCTAGGATCCAAAGAGATAACATTCATGAATGTGTATATTTGACATGTATAAGAATAGTGACTTCAGAGTTATCATTCTTTTCAGATAGAGGATTGCTTAATTTTTTTTTTTCTGTAGATTCAAGCTTTTATTTAAATTCCAGTTACTTAACATACAGTGTAGTATTAGTTTCAGGTGTAAAGTTTAGTGATTCATGACTTACATATAACACTCAGTGCTCATTGCAACAAGTGCCCTCCTTAATACCCATCACCCATTTAACCCATTCCCCCATTCAGCAACCCTGTTTGTTCTCTATAGTTAAGACACTCTCTTGTGGCTTGCTGCTCTCTTTTTGCCCCTTTGTGTTCATTTCTTTTGTTTCTTAAATTTCACATGAGTGAATTCATATGGTATTTGTCTTTCTCTGACTGACTTATTTCACTTAGCATAATACTCTCTAGCTCCATCCACATAGTTGCAAACAGCAAGACTTCATATTTTTTATGGCTATTATTCCATTGTGTGTGTATATATATATATATATATATATATATATATATATATATATATACTGCTGTTTCTTCTTTATCTATTCATCATTCGATGGACACTTGGGCTCTTTCCATAATTTGGCTATTGTTGATAGTGTTGCTATAAATATTAGGGTGCATGTATCCCTTCAAATCAGTATTTTTGTATCTTTCTGGTAAATACCTAGTAGTGCAATTGCTAGATTGTAGGGTAGTTTTGTTTTTAACTTTTTGAGGAATCTCCATACTATTTTCCAGAGTGTCTGCACCACTCTGCATTTGGACCACTCTGCAGTTTGCATTCCCAATAACATGTGAATGCATGCATTCCTGTGTATAAGTGTCCTCCTTTCTGTCAGCTTACTTACCCGTGAAATAGACAAAATAAAACATACATCTTAGGCTTCTGTGAAATTTAAATGAGATACTAAAAGAAAAGTTGAGAACAAAGTAAAAGCACAGTTAATAATAGCTATCTAGATTTTATGGTTCAAGAATCATAGATGAATGAAGGACCAGAAAAGCCACACTTCTCAAATACAATCTTGGCAAATTAAGGCCTAACTATAAATTAAATAACTGCCAAGAGTTTCCCATAAAATCACAAGGCTAGGTCTAGAATCCTCATCTTGTTACCATTTACCTATTATACTTTCCACTGTATAGCAGCATATAGACACTAGCTTTACATAAAACTCTGGTGGCTACTAGCATAAATGTTATTGTATGTCTAACTTATTGATGAAAAGATTCACAGGAAAGCGGAGATTTTCCTTTCCTCCTTTATTGTTGATAGAACTCATAAGGTTAACCATGAACACGTGAACTATATACTTCAATATCTTATATGCTAATGTATCTAACCATATACTCAATTCAACTTGAAACAGTGTTTCAAGAACTTGGGAAGATGCAGGAGAGCAAGAGATACAACTTTATTTTGAGATATTTTCCCCATGAAAATCTGAGAGGGCAGTCACTCTGAGAATGTTATTATAAGATCATTAGACACAGAAAATCAGGCTATCTATTCAAATGTTCTAAATGCTATTTTTTTCCTGCAATGACATTTAATTATTGTATGTTTGTGGATTGAGTTTAGCATATTAAGGAATTATGATTTATTTTACCATGACCTACTTTAAGTATTATTATCAACTTCAATCTAATCCCTTAACTTAGCCAAAACAGGAAATGATTCAAAATGACAGGGTTACAAATAAGAATAACTAGGGAAAAAAAAATAATAACTAGAAATGTTCTAGAGAGAAAACGCATGATGTTTCTTATCCTTTTGTAAAATTAATTAGGAAAAAAAACATATTAAGTAGCTTTAGCTTTTCTCTTAGCAATGCATTACTTGGAATAAATATTACTGGGAATTTTATCACAAGGACATATATTTATTATGATTACATATTTATCAAAATTGAAAGTTTAAAGAGTTAATAGAAAGGACTGTCTGACGATGTTTGTTATTCCAGCATTGCTGCACCCAAATGGAATTCCTGGGGTGCCTTGGTCGCTCAGTTGGTGAAGTGTCAGATGCAAAACCAACTGAACTAGGCGCCCAGTTCTTAAAATTTTATTTTAATATAACTTTTGTTTTAATAAAGTAGTTCCTTTGCAGTATTTTAAAGGAATGTATGCTTTACTAAAACTTTCTGTGCAGATGAAAACAGAATGAAATTAAATACGAGGTTAATGTAGAGTGAGTGATCAAAAGATTTGTAGTCTTTCTGCACAGCAAACCCTTCCGCATGTAAAGTTTAATCCAACATTTCTATTTTTTACAAAATATACAAAGTTTTAAAGATGATACTGTGTAGGGGCACCTGTGTGGCTCAGTCCAAAACTTGATTTCAGCTCAGGTGATGATCTCATAATCATGAGACTGAGCCCCACATTGGGCTCTGTGCTGGGTGTGGAGCCTACTTAAGATTCTCTATCTCCCTCTCCCTCTGCTCCTCCCCAACTCGTGCTTGAACACACACACACACACACACACGCACACATACACACACACATTTTCTCTTTCTGAAAAAATATAAAAAAAACAGTAAAATAAAAATCTTAAAGATAATACATTGTAATAAACTCAGACAAGCAAACACTGAAATGTTCTAAACTATAAGCATCAAATTTGGAAGAGGAGCTGGGAAACAATTCAACTTTTCTGATGCAAACAGGAAAAGGAATAATATTGCATTTGAAATAATAAAATCAATTATAACACTTTATATTACTTCTCATATTTACAAATATTTTACATGTTACTGGCAATTCTATTCAGTCTTCAGCCACATCAAAATTATTTTATCCATGATTTCTAATTTCTCCTTTTTTATTAGGACCTCTGTCTTTATCTTTTACCCTATATAAACTAAGATACATGGTTTACTGTTTCAGTCACTTTCTGTTACATCTTTAATTCTTTTGCCGCAATGTTCTTTCATTATATTCACTCTTTGAATGCTTACTGAATCTACTCATTTAATATCTGTATCTGTGTGCCTCTACTCAAGCTGCTTAGTATTACTGAAGAATCTGCGTGCCTCTACTCAATATATCTGTGTGCCTCTACTCAAGCTGCTTAGTATTACTGAAGAAAGCAGGGAACTCCACAGAATGGTTCCACTATAATGTATTGTCCCTAGTCTTACTTGAGCCCTCAGTGCCACTACCCTGCTATGTCTTTACAGTGACTAATTCCAACACTCACCACTCTCCTCAAACCTCCATATCCTGCTTCAGCAGGCAATGTCAGATGCTATTTTAGAAAGATAATTGAAACTGTTGGACAAAATGGTCTTGACTTCTTGACTCTAGACCTACAAACCTCCCAAATGCCCTACACACCCTTTTTCCTTTTTTTAGCACAACATCAGAAAAGGCATCCTTATCACTGATGCAAATCCACCTTAATTCTGCATCTTATCCCTTTCTACTTTCTCAGCTTATTCGCTTAATTGGTAACTTTTCCAATATTTTCAATATCTTTCTCTCTACTGATTTGTCCTTACCTGCATTTGCATATAATAACATTCCTCCTGTCTTAAGAGAATTCACTCCAAAGTTCTTTTTCTGTACTTCATGTGTAAATTTGACAAAATGGTAATTTCTATTTCATGGAGTTTTTACAAAAATAAATTCAGGATAGTAATAGCAGAAAGATGGCATAATGGAAAGCCCTGGACCTTCCTTCACCCCACAGGCATACTGATTCAACAACAGTACACAGAGCAATGCCCTGTGTGAGAAATCTGGAAACTAGATGAGAGGCTGTTGCATCCTGAACAAGAGAAAAGCCAGTAAGAATATATGAGACTCGTTCTTTCCATAAGCTTTTCTATGGAGATAGCATCATCCAATTGGAAGGAAAACTCCAGATCTCAGCTTCTTTCTTAGAATGGAAAGAAAGGACTGGAATATATCTTCAACATCAGATCTTTCTGGCAGCTGCTTGAGCTACTGGCTTCAGTGTCACCTGTCCCAGAGTGCTAATGGGATCTGGCACATGCTAGTAACTCCGGGACCATGGAGAACAAAAGCTGTACTTTGAACTAGCAAGCTAGTTCATGCCAGACCCCACCCCTTGACTTACTGCAAAGTGAGCAAGTAGAATACAAACAAATAAACAACAAAAAACATTCTCCATTTGATATGATTAAACACACCAAAAAAGGCCTACAGTAGTAGTTGAATGGGGGAATAAAAAACAAAATCCAATCATATTCTTTCTACAAGACATCCACTTTTGATTTAAGGACACACATAGGTTGAAAGTGAAGAGATGGAAAAAAAATATTCCATGCCAATGGCACCGAAAAGAAAATTTAGGGTTATATTTATATCAGCCAAAATAGACTACATGTCAAAAATTGTCAAAAAAGACAAATATATTACAAATAATAAAATGTATAATAATTATTTTTAAAAAGATATAATAATTACAAATATATATGCACCTAACATCAGGCCATCTAAATACCTAAAGCAAACACTGACAGACCTGAAAGGAGAATTAGACAGGAATGCAATATTAAGAGGAAATTTCAATACTCCGCTTTCAATTATGAACATCCAGACAGAAAACCAACAAGGAAACAGCAGACTTGAACAGCACGATAGACCAGATGGACGTTTGGTCCTGCAAATATACACACCATTCTACTCAACAACAGCAGAATATACATTCTTATCAAGCACACATGGAATGTTCTCCAAGATAGATCACACAGTGGACCACAAACCAATGCTTAAGAAATTTAAGAAGATTGAAATCAATCATCTCCAACCACATTGGAATGAAACAAGCAATTAATAACAGAAGTAAAAAGTGGAAAATTCACATGTATGTAGAAATTAAACAGAACACCAAAAACAACCAATGGGTCAAAGACAAAACTCAAAATAGAAATTAGAAAATGTCCTCAGATAAATGAAAACAAAATAAAATATATGAATACTTATGAGATGCAGAAAAAAGATTACTAGGAAGAAAGTTAATGGTGAGAAATACTACATTACAAAACAAAAAAAAATCTAAAGTAACCATCCTAATTTCAGAGCTCAAAACCTAGAAAAAGTATGAACTAAACCCAAAATTAGCAGAAGGGAGGAAATAATAAATATTAGAGTAGATATAAATAAAATAGAGAACAGAAAACCAATAGAAAAAATCAACAAAACTAATGGTTGGCTTTTTGAAAAGATAAATAAAATTGGCAGGCCAAGAGCTAGACTCAGAAAATAAGAAAAAAGATTCATATGAATAAAATCAGAAGTGAAAGAGAATACATTAAAACTGATGCTACAGAAATAAAGCAATAACTAGAGACTACTATGAACAATTATATGTTAAACAATTGGATAATCTAGAAGAAATGGATAAATTTCTAGAAACATGCAACCTACCAAGACTGAATAATAAAAATAGACTATCTGAACAGATCTATCACTAGCCAAGGGATTAAGTCAGTAATCCATAACCTCCAAAGAGAATCCCAGATACATGACTTCAGTGGTGAATTTTATCAAACATTTAAAGAAAAATTAATGAAAATACTTCTCAAAGTCTTCTAAAAAATTGAAGAGGAGGAAACACTGACAAATTCTTGTTAGGACAGCATTACCCTGATTGATACCTAAGCCAGGAAAAAACACACAAGAAAATTAAAAGAAAAAAACAGGTCAAAATCCCTGATGAAGATAGATATAAAAATCATGAACAAAATATTAACAAACCAAATTAAACAGCATATTAAAAGAATTATACAACCTGCCTAAATGAGATTTATCTCCTGGATGTAAGTATGGTCAAACATAAAAATCAACTACTAAGAGGCACCCCATTAACAGAATGAGGATGAAAACCACATCTTGTTAGATGCAGAAAAAGCATTTGACAAAATTCAACACCTTTTCATGATAAAAACTCTCAATAAACTAAGAATCAAAAGGAATTACCTTAATAAAATAAAGGCTGTATGTGAAAAACCCACAGCTAATGTCATACTCAATGATGAGAAAGTGAAAGTTTTTTCCTCCAAAATCAAGAAGAAAGCAAGAATGCCCATTTTTAAAAATGTTTATGTTTTTACTTTTGAGAGAGTGGGAAGTGGGATGGGGGGGGGGAGAGGGAGAATGTGAGAGAGAATGGAAGACAGAGAATCCCAAGCAACTTTGCACTGTCAGCACAGAGCCAGTCACAGGGTTCGAACTCATGAACCATCAGCTAATGACCTGAGCTGAAATCAAGAGTCAGACACCTATTCTTGAGCCACCCGGGCCCTCCAATTTTTAACACTTCTATTCAACATAATACTGGAATTCTCAGAGCAATAGGCAAGAAAAATAAAAGTCTTCGAAATCAGATAAGGATAAGCAAAACTATCTATCTACAGATGACACAATTTTATATCCTTAAAATCCCTAAAAACTACACACACACACACACACACACACACACACACACACAAAACAAATGTAATAACCAATAAAGAAATTCAGTAAAATTGCAGGAAAGAAAATCAACATACAAAAATTAGTTGTATTTCTATACAATAACAACAAGCAATCTAAAAAGAAATTAACAAAACAATCCCATTTGAAATACCACCAAAAAGAAGAAAATACTTGGGGGTAAACTTAATTAAGAAGATAAAAGACTTGTACACTGAAAACTATAAGACATTTATGAAGGGAATTAAAGAAGACACAAATAGAAAGATGTCTCGTAGTTTAGAAGACTTAAAATGTCCATACTTCTCAAAATAATCTACAAATTCAGTGCAACCTCTATCAAAGTCTCAATGACTATTTTTTATAGAAATTGAAAAAAAAAGCATTTTCTAAAATTCACAAAGGACTCCAAATAGCCAAAACAATCCTGGTAAGAAGACCAAAGCTGGAGGCATCACACTTCCTGATTTCAAATTATAAAATAAAGTTACAGTAACTAAAGGTGTGGTTCCAGCATAAAGACAGACATATAAACCAAAGGAACAGAATAGAGAGCCCAGAAATAAACCCACACATATTTAATGAACTGATCTTAGACAAGAGCGCCATGAGGGCACAATGGAAAAAGAATAGTCTCTTTAACAAATGGTGCTGGAAACACAATACCCACATGCAAAAGAGTAAAATCTTAAACCATTTACAAAATCAACTCAAAATAAATCAAAGACTTAAATCTTAAGACCCGAAGCTATAAGACTCCTACCAGAAAACATAGGAGAAAATCTTTATGACATTGATCTGGCAATAATTTCTTGGATATGACACTAAAAGCACAAGCTATAAAAGCAAAATTGATAAGCAAGATTACATCAATCTAAAAAGCTTTTGCACAGTAAAGAAAATAATTAACAGAATGAAATTACAATCTACAGAATGGGAGAAAATATTTGCAAATCCTGTATCTGATAATGGACTAATACCAAAATATATAAAGCATTCCTTTAAGTCAATAGCAAAATCAAATAAAGTAATAATAATAATAATAATATTTAAAAATGGGCAAAGGGCTTGAATAGACATTTTTGCAAAGAAGACATGCATATGACCAACAGGTATAGGAAAAGATCCTTAACATCACTTATCATCATGAAACACAAATGAATAACACAATGAAATATGATCCTACTCTGTTAGAATGGCTATTATGAAAAAAAAAAAAAAAAAAAACAACTAATGTTGGTGAAGATGTGGAGATATTGAGACCCTATACATTGTGGGTGGGAATGTAAAATGGTACAGCTATTGTTAAATACACATTAATAAGTGAATGGATAAGGAAAAGGGGGTATATGCATATAATAGAATATTATTTGACCTTAAAAAAGAAAGAAATCTCGCCATATCAATTAATCTTGAGAACACTATGCTAAGTAAAAAGCATCACAGAAGGAAAAATACTGCCTGATACTACTTACATAAGGCATATAAAATAAGCACATAGAAGCAGAGGATAGAATAGTGGTTGCCAGGGTGGTGGGGGGGGAAGGAAAATGGGAAAGTGTTATTGAATGTGCATAAAGTTTCAGTTTTGCAAGGTAATTAAGTTTAGGAGATTATCTATACAACATTGTGCTGATACTTAACAGTACTGTTTTGGATACTTAAAAATTTGTTAAGAGAGTAGATCTCATTTTAAGTGTTCTTACCACAATATGAAGGAAGGAAGGAAGGGGGGGAGGGAGAAATGAATAAATAAATTCAATGAGTTAATATATATAAAGGGCTTAGAACAGTGTCTGATGTATAGTAAGACCCTGATTAATATTCTTTCCTTGGGTGCCTGGTTAAGGGTCCAACTCTTGATTTCGGCTCAGGTCATGACCTTGGCCTACGTCGGGATCTGTGCTGACAGTGCAGAGCCTGCTTGGGATTCTTTTTCTCCCACTCTCTCTCTGCCTCTGTCTCTCTCAAAATAAATAAATAAACTTAAAAAATATATATATTATCTCCTGCTATCACCCAGTCATAAGAGCCACATGCCCAGAACCTAGTCACCTTTTCTTTCTCATTAATACTTCATATTTCACCTAGTATCAAATTCTGTTAGTTCTACGTCTTAAATATTTTAAATATTTACTTCTTATTCCCACTCCATTACCTTTGTCCAGACTGGAGTCATGTTTCATAGAGATTTCTTCATGCCTCCTAGTTTTTCTCCCTACTCCCAATAGTACTTATATTCAGTGCATTCTTCTTACTGCATACAGATGATCTTAAACCAGGGATTGGCAAACTATGGACCACAGACTGATCACCTTTATTTTTTTGTGTGTTTACTTATTTATGTTGAGAGAGAGAGAGAGAGAGAGAGAGGGAGAGAGAGAGAGAATGAGAACGTACGCATGTACAAGTAGTAGAGGAACAGAGAGAGAGACAGGGAGAAATCCAAGCAGGCTCTGCTGTCAGTGTAGAGCCTATGTGGGGCTCAATCCCACAAACTGTGAGATCATGACCTGAGCTGAAATCAAAAGTCAGGTTCCTAAACTACTGAGCCACCCAGGTGCCCCCTGGTCACCTTTATTTTAGTTTTTTTTTTTATTGATTTATACAGTTTTATTAGAGCACAGTCATACTCATTCATGTGTGCATTGCCTATGTCTGCTTTCACACTATAATGGCAGAGTTGAATTACTACTTACATGTGGTCTGCAAATCTAAAATGCTTAGTCTCTTTAAAAAAAGAGACTCTCTCTCTTTAAAAAAAGTTTGTAGAGCCCTTTCCTAAACTCAAATATGAATATTACACACCTGCTTAAAAAAACACATCAATGATTTTTTTTTTCAATATATGAAGTTTATTGTCAAATTGGTTTCCATACAACACCCAGTGCTCATCCCAGAAGGTGCCCTCCTCAATACCCATCACCCACCCTCCCCTCCCTCCCACCCCCCATCAACCCTCAGTTTGTTCTCAGTTTTTAACAGTCTCTTATGCTTTGGCTCTCTCCCACTCTAACCTTTTTTTTTTTTTCCTTCCCCTCCCCCATGGGTTTCTGTTAAGTTTCTCAGGATCCACATAAGAGTGAAAACATATGGTATCTGTCTTTCTCTGTATGGCTTATTTCACTTAGCATCACACTCTCCAGTTCCATCCACGTTGCTACAAAAGGCCATATTTCATTCTTTCTCATTGCCACGTAGTATTCCATTGTGTATATAAACCACAATTTCTTTATCCATTCATCAGTTGATGGACATTTAGGTTCTTAGACCTACCCCATGACCCAGCAATAGCACTGCTAGGAATTTACCCAAGGGATACAGGAGTACTGATGCATAGGGGCACTCGTACCCCAATGTTTATAGCAGCACTCTCATCAATGATTTTTCAATACCACTAGGAAAAATACTTTAAAGTTGTTTTTAAAGCACTTCATACTCTCCCTTGCCTGGCTCTTCAGCCTTGTCACCAGCTACCTCCAACCAAGCACCAGTTTATTAAATACATCATTTTCTCTCTTACTCCCAATGAGGCAGCACATGTATTAACTCTTCCTTGAAGTTATTTTCTCTGCCTGTATAACTCCTACTCATTCTTCAACTATGAATTAATTACTTGCTTAAGGAAATGTTTTCTGCCCCCCACCATACTCGATTGGGTGGTCCTATCTCAGCACCTCCTCTAAATCATGTCTTTAAATCATTACCTATTTGCATGAAAGTTCCATACTATCATGTTCACCAGTATAACCTTAAATTCTATTGTAAATCCTAGCACATACTAGGTATAATCATGTATAATTGTTTAATGAATGAAAGAATGAATGAATGAATATACCATAATTCCAGAAACTTCCTGCAGGCATTTGCATACCTAATCATGTTCCTTGGCAAAGATAACCTGGCATGTGATTCTTCTGAGTCCTCCTTGTATGGATGGATTCAAGAGTCTCCTCTGATTTGAAGGATAAGAAGCACCTGGCAGAACTGAATTTAGAAGGGAGGGCATCCAACTGCCTCTATTTGGGACACAAGTTGACCTCAGAATGGACTGTTTTCACTGTAACATTATTATTTTTAAATAAAAATAAAATTAGTAAATTTTATAAAATAATGATAAAAACATAAAGGTTATGCCAGTCCTTGATCTCAAAGAGACTATTGAGATTTTTACCTAAATTTTGTCCTTCACCTAAGATAATTAAAAATGATGGAACAACATTTCTGACCTATGACTCTAAGGTCCTAAACAGAAATAATACAATGGGAGGGCTATGAGTTAATACATTGGTCAAGAATCAGAAAGCATAGGGGCACCTGGGTGGCTCTGTTTGTTAAGTGTCTGACTTAGGCTCAGATCACCATCTCACAGCTCATGAGTTCAAGCCCTGAGTCAGGCTCTGTGCTGACAGTTCAGAGCCTGGAGCCTGCTGAAGATTCTGTGCCTCCTTTCGCTCTCTGTGTCTCTCCCACTTGTGCTCTCTCTCTCTTAAAATAAGTAAACATTTTTAAAAACCAATGAATCAGAAAAAAAAAAGAGTCTAGAGCATATATTTAAATTAAATGCAGTTAATTTCTTCTCAAAAAAATTCCAATTAGTGTGATTATTTGGTGGCTAAGATAAGGGTCTCTTGCCTCAAGAAAACATCCAGGTATCACATTCCTGGAAAGTTTCCAAACTTTCACAAAGAAAATTTTTGCCTTCAAACATTTTGCATATTATGTAGCTTGCAGTGATCACCAACAATAGTTGATTTTGTTCTTTTATTTATTTTTATTTTTATTTTTTTGGATATGGAATCATAAAAGAAAAAAAATACCTTTGGCTCAATAGCTTTTTTTTATGATGGTTTTTTATGTGCTTTCTTAGAGAAAAGTTATAAAACTTAGCTCTTTCTGTTTCTATCAAAGATATACAATGTTTCCTTCTTTTTTTGTGCAAGTCACAAAGGAGCCATAACTGTATATATTTTCACATCAGATGTAAAATTCATGTCTCACTTGTGACTTATGCAAGGAAAATAGGAAGCTCCATTAGACAGACCTACAATTTGTCTATAAATGGTGATTTGCAGATGGGGAGTACTTTCCTTTGAAATCATTAAATCTTTACAGCTAAGTATTCCTCCTGCCTTGACAGATTCTACACATTACCTTATCTTATGTATAAAAATGATCTTTAAAAAATACCTTTAATGACTGCAACAATGGCCAAAGTTCATCCAACACTTTTCTTACTTTCTAGAACTACATTTGGAGGCACTTTTTATCCTGTCACTTCAATACAATAGTACCTAACAAAAAGCTTGTGTCAGAATTTCAATGTGGCTTCACATCATCTTTTACTGTTATTAACAGATATTTTTGAGCCAAATGAATAATGCCGTCCTCTGTATAACATTAGTTAGATAAAATCTACTTTATCTTCTTTAAGTTGCATTGCTTATTCTACATGAAAATCAAATGTGGAGTTGAACAGATATAATTTCAACAGACTGAAATAGGGAAAAATGTATGTTCTGGCTTACCATCAAAGCTGATTTTTCTACTCATCCTTTCAGTATAGCTAAAATCAGTCCTCTTTTTAAGCAACAACCTTATATCCATGTTATTATTGAAAACAAACTTGCTTTGAAAAATATCAATCAAATTAAAATCTTACTCTACTCAAATTTTTTATATCCCAAACACCTACAAAAGATGAATTAATTCTTCCTGATTACAAATAAGTTTTTTGAAAACAGTAAAAATTATTTGATTACCCTGAGTTGTCATGGACAAGGTAAATGATAATGGGGTATCCAAAATGCCTATAAAAAGTGAGCATGGCCAGTAGATTCAGGATCACTATTTCATCTTATAATAGCATATGTATTCCATTGCATACAGAAATCTTTCCAAATAAGCTCTATCAATACTTTTCAAAATATCCACAGTCCAAAGCTTCTAACAACTTAGAGGCAAACATTTTAGGATACTCGTCTTGAGGATATAAGAAAGAAAAATGGAAGTAAACAGCATTAAAACTTTCATAATTTGAAGATATCTTTGTTTTTAAAGGGAAAAATGTGTACTTTCAATAAACTTGCCAGTCCTTTCCTGCACACATCATCCAATGTAGGCTACCAAGCTATGTGAAGTTCCACTAATCTGCCTGTCATGCTATCTGACAGTTTTCTGTGTTCATGTACATGGATTTTACCGCCAAGAATGTGCTTTTGCTGCCTGGATGAATTTTCCTCATCCTTGATGGTGCATCTCATGTATCATTCCCAGACCCTCCAGTCTGAAATAAATAGTCTTCTTTAAAAAAAAAAAAGTTTATTTATTTTTGAGAGAGAGAGAGAGAGAGAGAGAGAATGACAGAATTGGAAGCAGGCTCCAGGCTCTGAGCTGTCAGAGCAAAGCCTTATGCAGGGCTCTAACTCATAAACTAGGAAATCATGACCTGAATCAAAGTCGGATGCTTAACGGACTGAGCCATCCAGATGCCCCATAAGTAGCCTTCTTGATTGCATTCTCTTAACACTGTCTCCTTCTGTATTTGAATCATTCGTTTCATTTTTTTCTCTTTCTAATTGGGTTATAGATTTCTTAAGGACAAAAATAAATATTTTATTTATATTCATTTCTAATACAGGTCTGGCATATAGTTAAGTTCTCTTGATTTTTTACTTATTAGATCTCCTTTTTTCTTATGTCATCAAAGCACAATTTTGTCCATCTACTACCAGAAGTGTTTTCTCATGTCCTTTGCAATTTCTTATCTTGGGTGTACTCATCCCTATCCCACAGTTTTGCCTTCATATGCAGTTTTGTTTCTGTTCATATTGGGTTTCTTTCCCTGATAGATTAAATGAAGGGAAGTATAAGAATTGAGATTTTATTATAGTTAAGGAAATAAAATAGTTTAAAATGGTTCAAGCAGGAATCATAAAGTCAATGGAAAACTACTCAAAATTAAGACATTAAAAATTTAAGGCAAGTGAAGAATGGCAATTTTAATTTTGGTCATGACTATTTGAGGTAGTGTGTTCTTAGGTAAATAACTGCCAGCTATAATTATATTTACCAAGCCCCTAGACACAAACTAATGTAGAAGTGATATAAAGATTAAAGACGGAAGAAAAAGATGCCATGAAAAGTATTTAGTAATTTTGTATTTTTTGAGAAAATATAGAAATCTAGATTTAAGAAAATAATATCAAGCCAAAAGTGATTATTTTCATATGAAAATTGCATTTGATAGGCTTAATAGCATATTAGACACTGTAGAAGAATAGATGAATGAACTTGAAGATGAAACAAAAATAAAATACAAAATACAGTATATAGAGAGCAAAAAACTGAATTATGCTAAAGATCTGTGAGATAATAATTAAATCATCTAATGTATATAAAAATTTCAGAAGACGGGGGTAGACAAGCAAAAAAAAAAAAAAGTTTGTGACCAAAACTTACCACATTATTGAAAAACATAACTTCACATACTCCCAAAGTTCAATGAAACACAAGAAATTTAAACACAAAGAAAAATACATCATAATCTAATTATAGGATCCCCACAAAGGAATGAAGAGCAAGAAATGTTAGATATACAGAGAGATGATATAGATATAGATGATATAGATATAGATATAGATATAGATATAGATATAGATATAGATATAAATAGATAACATAGATAGATATAGATATAAATATGTGCAAATATAAAATATATTTACTTTTTAGTTTCTCAATATTCTAATTTCCACTTTTTCTCTAAAGTAAAAATAATAACAATGTATCAGAGGGTTTATAAAGTATATAGAAATAATGTGCAGGATAAGTATAGCACAAAGGATGGGAAGCGAGACATGTTAGTGTAATGCTGTCAGGCAAATATCGCAAGCCTTACAACAATGATGCACACATAAAACAGCTATACCTAAAAACCAGTAGAGGAATTTAATGAAATACTACAATAATAATAATAATAATAAACAGAAAACAAGGAAAAGAAGGGAAAAAAGGAACAAAAAAACTGATGGGATAGACAGCAAGCTCATAAATCTACACTTTTTGCAGATAATTATATGAAATGTAAATTCACTAAGATACACCAAAGGGACACAATGTCACACTGGATAAAAAGCAAGACCTTATAATATACTCTTTGCAAGAGTTCTATTTTAAATCGTGGTGTGTGTATGTGTGTGTGTGTGTTTGTGAGTGTTACTAAATCCCAAGTTCAGCTGCTTGTTTCTGGAAAAGCCAATATTCAAGAGACAAGTTTTGACCAGAAAGGAATTTGATCTTTACTCAGGAGGCAGGCTACCTGGGGAGAAGGTGGATGCCTGAGGTTTTCAAAGGGGTTTAGGGTAGGTAGTCAGTAAAGGGAGTGCAGTGGTCTGCAACATTTCTTGATTGCATACAGACTTGTTGATGTCAGGTAACAAATTTTATCTCAGTGCCTTGGAGTTGTGCAAGGGCGGGGGGCTGGTTCTTATTTCATGATGTGGAGGAGTACTCTGTTCTGTCTGTAATGGAAAGTAACTCTACAGATACACAAAAGGAGGTTATTAAAATCATTTGCATGACCTGAAAAAAGAAAAACAGTTTGCTAAAAAAAAAAAAAATGGCTGGGCTAATCAGAAAGCAGAGGCAGCGTCAAACAGATTTGCTGATCTCTGCTGCCCAGGAAAGTTTTGGACATTTACTCCTCAAGGCCAGTGATCTATCTGCCATGGATTCAGGGTTTAGGTCAGCAAGTAAGGAGTGTGTTATCTTGAAGCAAGTTAACCCTTTAACCCATTGGAGTGCTGTTACATGTGTGTATAAATATAGACATATAGATTTTGCTAATCTGTTAGGTATGAAATGGAATTTCATTGAGGTTAAATTTGTATTTTTCCAATTATTAAAAAGATTTAATGCATTTTGATTATATATGCTTCCTCTTTTGTCTTTTGTTCATTTTTACAAGTTGACTTTTCTTACAGATTTGTCAGAGTTCTTTATTTAATCTATTTATTAGTCTTTGTTAGAAATTGTGTGGCAAATAAGTTCTCCCTAGTTGTGTCCTTTAATGAAAATAAATTGTTAATACTAATTCAGTCAAATGTATCAATATTTTTATGAATAGCAATGTTTTAAACTTTGAAAAAATCACTGCTTCCCTGTAAGGATAGAAAAACATTTTCCTATATATTTTTCATCAAGAGTTACCAATGATCAGGGAAAAGTGAAATTTGAAGGATCATGTGGAGGGTTTGGTACCTGAATGATGTTTGGTACATTAATCTCTCTTCATTCCATTGGCCAGAACTCAATCACATTCCCCTGACTAAGGGACTAGACTAAGGAAGAAAGGGAAATGTGTTTTTTTAACACTTAGTCAATCTATCCTTCTGAAGAACATTTGAATTCTCCCCACACATTGAATATACTCACCCCTTCCCCAAGAAAAATAAACCAAATCCCATCTGGTCTCTGCATCCCCTCAAGTCTTCTAGATCTCTATGAGGGTCAGATATGGATTATCCTGATTCTGTAACTGTGTACTTAAAAGATAAATTGTGTGTCCTCACATAATGGTGGAACAATAATTGGTTATCTAGAGAAAATACATTACTTTTTTAAGCTTATTTATTTATATTGAGAGAGACAGGGACAGCGTGAGTTGGGAGGGGCAGAAACAGAGGGAGAAAGAGAATCCCAAGCAGGCTCC
Source organism: Panthera leo (assembly GCF_018350215.1). Lineage (NCBI taxonomy): Eukaryota > Metazoa > Chordata > Mammalia > Carnivora > Felidae > Panthera > Panthera leo. Next base: position 33,702,655 of record NC_056688.1, on the reverse strand, counting down.
ACACCATCAGCATGGAGCCTGATGCAGGACTCAAACCAATGAATCCATGAGGTCATGTCCTGAGCTGAAACCAAGATTTGGACGCTTAACCAACTGAGCCACCCCGGTGCCCCAGAAAATATATTCCATTCAGAAAAGAGAATGGGAGAATCAAACTAGCCACTTGTCTGTCACAAATATAAAATTATTCTGCAAAATCATTCATTTAAAGCCCCTCTCCTTTATGTGTGTGTGTGTTGGGGTGGGGGAGTGTGACAGGGTTCTTAATCAGAGACTGATATCACTCTTTGGAAGAAATTGCCTTGTTTACCCTTCAGAGTATCTTGGCTCTACTCTCTAACATTTTCCTTGTTTTACTCCATGGCCATAATTGAAATGTATGTTGAGGAGCATTCCCTCCTTGTGGGCTCAAATTTTGTAACTTAAACTCCTGTTGGTCTACATTTGGAAACCTAAAATTTGTTTTAAGACTCAAATACTCAAAGTTTTGTTGTTGCTTTAAACTCAGACTCTTGGTTTCTTTGGCAATGCAGTTATCTCAAAATCTAACTGGCTTCTGATCTGTTTGCTTCCACACAATTCCATGTACTAGTTAACTCCATTTAAAGTTATTCGCTGGAAATAATTAAGTCCCCAAGCCTCTTTTTCCTCAATATAATGGCAACTACCTTGATATCATCAGGTTTGGTTGAGAATATCAAAACTCTTAATTTTGCCATGAGATTGATTTTTAATAGCCCCTTGTTACCCTTTGTCTTTTTATTCTTATTTCCTACTCTCTAGGATCTATAAAAAATGAGATTTTCTAACTGCATCAATTATGTATTCCCATAGTAATGCTGCATAAAAAAAAACCCAAAATGGCAGCTTAAATCAATAACCATTTATTATTTATAACAAAGCAGAGATGGTTGTGTATTTCTGCAGATTTGTCTCAGACTGGGCTGATACCAGCTGAACTAGATTATAAACATGTCAGCTAAAGAGTCCATTGGAAGTTGGCAGGCCTGGAATGTCCTTTGCCTAGACAATGTGGCTGTACTCCATGTGCTCTTTCATTCTCCTGAAGGCTAATTTAAATGGTTCTCATGGCAAAGGCAAGCTTCCAAGGGAAAGAGCAAAAGCACACAAATCTTTGTAAAGCTACATTTTAATACCCAAAGCAAGTCATAAGACAGCCCAGATTCAAAGTACTTGTCAACAGACTATCTTTTTTTTCTTCAAAACTCCAATTATTTTTTAAGTTTATGTATTTATTTTGGGGGGGAGAGAGAGAAAGAGAGAGAGAGAGAGAAAATGTGCTCAACTGGAGGAGGAGCAGAGAGAGAAAGGAAGAGAACGATTCCCAAGCAGGCTCCACACTGTCAGCTCAGAGCCACACACATGGCTCAATCCCAGGAACTGTGAGATCATGACCTGAACTGAAATCAAAAGATATGGATATAGAGAGTGATTAAGAATAGAGGCCATTTTTGCAATTAATCTACTTAATTGACCAGGGTCCCACATTTTGCAGCTTTCTATTCTCATTAATTCTACTGACAATCCATCCTGTATTTTCCTGACCTAATCTCTTTTATCTAATATTTTGGTAAATAAAGCTGGTAACAATCCACACACACTTTTAGTATTCTATTTTCCAATTCCTTGACTAGGCTATGTAAGCATATGGATGACCTTTCCAAACTATCAAAGGTATAAGTTTTACCAGATATTTTGCCACTACATAAACAGGATCTTCATTTTCTTATTCCCCAGTACCAGATCCTTATCTCTTTCATCCTGACTGTTCCAAATATTTTATGTCTTGTTATGACAGTTATACATTTTTATATGCCAATTTCTATGCTAGTAAAATAATGCTAGTAGGTATAATAAATAAATCTTCAAATATTAGGGCCTTAGCAAGGATAAATATTTATATATCATTCACATAGTATCCAAAGAGAATTTTTGATTGGCACTGGTGAAATAGTAGTTTGACACTTTCCTCCACACAGTCATTTAAAGACCTAATCTCTGCTATTTCAACCATTGACTTCCAAAATTGCCCTGGGCATTAAGATCCACTTAGTCAACAGGGAAAGACTGAGTAGAGACTTGTTGGGGAATAATTCCACTACATTTCATGGTCAGAAATCAGTATCATGGTCATACTTATTTGCATAGAAAAAAAAGCAAACGTGTACCCAGGAGAAAAAAAGAATGGATTCTGGGAAGGGTTGAGCTTCCTACTTTTTGCTATATGTTACATTTGTTTGGAAAATTATACTGTTTTTAATAGTTACCCTATTAATTTTACCATGCATTCCTAAAGTCTGGAGTTCATATCTTAACCATCTTCCCCAAAGTAAAAGAACTTTAAGACATTTTAACTCTATTCGCTCCTTCTTTTTAATTACATGGTTTCTTATTTTATCATTACAAAGTTTCACAGAAGATTTATTTTGACATAAGTCAACTTTCTTTAAACATTTGGAAAACACTAAAATAATACTTTTAGTGTTTTACACTTTATGTATTTATTTGTGTACACTTTATTTTATTTGTTTACACATTTAATGTTAAAAAATACCTAAAAGCTATTTTAAACTTCTATTATAAATAAAATATACCTTTTTATAGACATGCAACTTTCACAATAATTCATCCTATGTTTAGCTATAAAGATTGACTCAACAAATTCTAAAAAGCAGAAACTGTACAAGTCACTCTCTCTACCTATCAAAACATATGGCTTGTGGCTATGTCTGATATCAGAGGAAAAGACAGCCTTAAATGATTTTATTATTAACCATAAATAATAACTATATTGATCATTCAGCTCAAAAAGCTAGAAGTACAATATAAATGTACTGATCAAGAAAGAGGAATAAATAAATAAAAAAATGGAAACTCCTGAATTAAAATAAAAAAGTAAAAACTCAAAATTCTTATTTTAAAGACCAATAAAATAGACAAACTCTGACAAAGCTAATCATTTAAAAATCAATACATCTAATATTTATTGGGTACTCACTATTTGAAATGTATTTTGCTAAGTAATTTACAAAAACATAGCTCACTTAAAGCTCAAAATAATATGAGAATCATTATTTCATAAATTTATTAAATACTAATTATGTGCTTAGCACTTTATGAAACACTGTGAACATATTGATGAACAAGAGTGATAATGCCATTGCCCTCAAAATATTTCCATTCTTGGGGCGCCGGGGTGGTTCAGTCGGTTGAGCTTCTGACTTCGGCTTAGGTCATGATCTTGCAGCTCCTGAGTTCGAGCCCCGCTTTGGGCTCTGTGCTGACAGCTCAGAGCCTGGAGCCTTCTTCAGATTCTGTGTCTCCCTCTCTCTCTGCCCCAACCCACTCACATTCAGTCTCTGTCTCTCTCAAAAATAAATAAACATTAATAAAAAATATATATATTTCCATTTAAGGAGCAAATATCTCCATTTTACAGATGAAGAAATTAGATTTATTAACTTAGATAACTTTCCTAAGATCACATAGCATCTTTGTGTTCAAACTGTATTTTAACCTAAATTGTATTCCCTGAATTCCATGCTCTTAACCAACATGCAAAGCTAAACAAGTTGGGAGCAGGGGATGACAGCATATACTACTAAAATTATAAAGTAAATACAAACATCCTTGCCATATTATTGCAAATATTTTTTTTGTTCGCTTGCTCAGTGCTAAGCTCTTTAAATAATTAATGTACACAACTACTCTCTGAAATAGATTGTATTATTTCCACCATATTTTACATTTGAGGCAACTGAAGGAATAAGATGTTAAATAACTTCTAGTTCCAGAGCTTTTTTATCCCCAGGAAGTCTAGCAATGGATCCCACATTTAACTACTACTACAATGTGCAACCACTCATTACTGAGGAATTTTTAAATAATTTTAAATCACTATTTATACAGCTTATTGCTAAAATGTTGAAATTATGGATGGAGTACTTGATTTTCTAGGGAAACCTGAATTGCCAAAGTTGACATAAGTAGAACCCAACACAATTAAAGAAAACCTAGAAGAAACTGCAATCATTGTAAAAAAAACTAACTCCACTAATGATGGCCGACCCAGGTAACTTTTTTTGAAAATGCTATCAGTATCCTAAGGAACATATAATTTCCCTACTATTTAAGCTATCAGAGAGAGGGGGATATTCTGGCATGTTCACTAAGCTATCGTCCATCACTATGATACCAAATCTGTCAAAACTAGCTTGTAAACAAACCAACCACTAAAAGTAAGCACACAAACGAATAAACCTAATAAGCTGAAGATACTCTCACCTTTGAATATAGATGTAAAAATCCTCATTTAAAAAATCACAAATTAATTCTCATACATATTAAAAGAATGATATGCCATGCCAATGTAAAGATTATTCTAAAATGCAAGGTTCATTCCTCCTGGATGTTGGATATATGTACCTACCTAAATAAATAAGAAAAATTGTCAAACTCTAATCCAGAAATTTCAATACTACGCTTATCCCTAAGGAACAAGTCAAAAAGGTGTTCAAAATACATAGCATTGTTTATATTAGTGAACATTGCTATCTCCACTATAAGAAAAATTAGTGTAAAAAACTAATAATTAGCAATTACAATCTGTGGTAGAAGGTTATAAGAGATGTGAGTTATAGGAGATACACAAAGCACTTTGTTATTTAACAGAAAAAAAAAATCCCTGCAGACTTTGGTAAAGACTTTACTGAAGAGGAGGAATTTAGGATGGGCCTCAGAGGATTAGTAGGATTTTAACAGATATAATTGGAAACACACAGAGATATGTTTCTGGGTCATGAGATATGGAAGGAAATAGTGAGAAATCAAACTGAGGAAGTAGACTGGGTCCAAACCATAAAGTGCATTAAATATAGATAGTAATAAATAAATCAGTGGAACAGAACTGAGAAGCCTGAAACAAATTCAAGTATGTGAGAACCAATTATATGACAAACTTAATATACCAAATATTGTGGGGAAAGGAGTTTTACTGTAATGATGCTGCAATAATTCCCTATCTCACACCAAAAACATGAATATATTCCAGGTGGATTAAAGATCAAACTGTTCAAAATAAAAACAAAAAAAAACAAAACACAAAATACTGGCAGTAACAATGCATAAAATATGGACATAAACTTAGGTGTACATATAATTTTTTAAACAAACAAAAATTTAGAGGTTGTGAAGGAAACTATACATATGTTTGTTTCTTCTAAAAGTGTATATAAAAGTGTATTGTAGAAGCCACCATAAACTAATAATACCTGAGGGAGAATTTTTCTGAGAAACAAAGTCTTAGTGGCTCTAATACACAAAGAACTCTAAGAAATAAATTTTAAAAATGCAAATAGGCAAATAGAAAAATGAAAGAAAAAATAGAAAAATAACATAAGCAAACAATTCAAAGAAAAGTAGATGCAAATAGCCAATAAAAATATAAAAAAGTTTCAATCTTATTTGAGTTCAGAGAAATATTAATTAAAGTAGCAACAAAACATCATTTTTTACCTCTCAATACTGACAAAAATTAAACAGATTGATCACATAAAATGGTTGCAAAGATATGGGGTAACAGCCTCATATATTACTGATAGATATGGAAACTGCTACTATATTATTGAAAAACAATCTGGTAGTACTTATTAAAATGAAAAATGTGGGTGCCCTTTGATCCATCAATTTCACTTTTGTGAATGTCTGCTGTAGAAAATAAAAGCTATAGTATATGATATATGTGCAAAGTTGTTTGTAGCAATATTATTTCTTAGTGGGAAAAAATAAAAAGGAAAGGAGAGAAACTGGGACTACACTTAATGTCTAAATATAGGGGCTGGTTGATTAAATTCTGATATGTTTATATAATGGAATAGTATATAGCCATCAAATAGAGTTAGTCAGGAGTTGATCTTGATTTTAATTTTTTTAGTAAATATCAAGTGTATGACTTACATTTTTTAAACAAAACAAAAATAAATCATATGTGTGTATATATATATATATATATATATATATATATATATGCATCATTAAGACAAGGTAGGAGATAACAAACAAATTGCATTTGTCACTGAAAAAGAAGATACTTGCAGAGGTTGGAGCAAAAAGAGTTCTTAGTTCATTTAGTTCATGAGTCATTTGTTCAACATATTGGAATAATCACACATTACTTTTGTAATTTCATAAATTACCTTTGCCATTCAAACAATCTTAAAATGTTTTTTTAAATAAAGCATAATGTTTTAAAATGTATAAAATATTGTCTCTGAATTGCCTTCCTGTAATATGAAAGAAAGGAAAGTATCTTCCTTGAATTTAACTATTTACCAGACAATACACATGGAAAGTGAAGTATATCAACCAGCACGTGGTCTTTAATTGTGATTACACTTTATTGCACTCAGCCGATTAAGTGCTTAAATTACCAGATAATAGAATCTATGTTCCTAATAATGGAAAGTGTATTAACAGTATTTTTGCTCTTTATTGTAGCCCAGTTCCAACAATCACATGGATGAAGGTTAATGGTTATATTCCTAGTAAGGCACGTCTGCGGAAATCTCAGGCAGTGCTGGAAATACCCAACGTGCAGCTGGATGATGCAGGCCTATATGAGTGCAGAGCTGAAAATTCACGTGGAAAAAACTCCTTCCGTGGACAATTACAAGTATACAGTAAGTGTTCTCAGCAAAGCATGATGCTCCAGTCATTCCCAAGGGTCAAATTGAAAATGCAAATTAATTTGAATGACATATTGTTTGTTAGGTAGTACATAAAAACCAAGTAATAATTTATAATCATACTATTTCTGCATGGTAAAACATCATGTAAAATTATGCTATACACAGAAGTGGTTTAAATTAAAAATGAATGGGGAAATAGCAGATTCTTTGTATAGAATAGAGAGTGGCTATACTTAAAAATGAGATGTTTTCCTTGCACCAAAGCCATTCTCTGATAAGTTAAAAATCTTGTAACTTTTATTAATTTATTCTTGCCATTGGCCTGAGTCAGGAATTTCAATCTATTGCCCATGCACCAAATCCTCCCCAGATGTCACTTTTTTGAAAATAAAATTTTAGGGGCGCCTGGGTGGCTCAGTCGGTTAAGCGTCCGACTTTGGCCAGGTCATGATCTCATGGTTCATGAGTTTGAGCCCTGCATCAGGCTCTGTGCTTACAACTTAGAGCCTGGAGCTTGCTTCAGATTCTGTGTCACCCTCTCTCTCTGTCCCTCCCCGACTCACACTCTGTCTCTCTCTCTCAAAAAAAATGAATCAACATTAAAAATTTTTAAAAGAAAGAAAAGAAAATTTTACTGGAACACAACCACACCCATTTGTTTACATATTGTCTATGTCAGCTTTTACACTGCTATGGCAGAATGAGGCAGTTGAGACAGAATTAAGTAGCTGATTTGCAAAGCCTAAAATATCTACTATCTGGTCCTTTACAGAAAAACTTTTCTGACCCCTGGCCTATATTAATATATCTGTATGATAAATAGCCTCTACAACATAGAAACATTTATATATCCAAAAATGCCAAAGAACCAACCAGGTTGTGTATAAGAACTGGGAAAATCTACTTCAAAAAATATCTACAATTTCATCTTTACTTCCGAGGATCATAAGTTGTATCTACTTTTCATATTTGCTTTTATAATGTACATTAAACATAATGGGTAATTGATAGTATTCTTATTTCCTATATGAAGACACACACACACACACACACACACACACACATACACACAAAGAGGAACACTATAATCTAGAACATTGATATAAGAAAATTCAAATGCTTTCAATATAAAACTATCCAAATTGCCTATTTGGCTGAACCCACCAAACAACTACAACTATCACTGTATCTCAAGATCCATTCACCTAAAAAGCTTAATGCCCTGCAAATGAACTCTTAAAGAACAGTTTGAAACATTAATATCTGAATTTAAACTGGTTTTTCTTTCTTGATCTCTAATAACTCCTTTAGGAATTCAGTAGTCCAACCTTATTACTCTACCATTAATATTTCATTCATTCATGTATTCAATGAATGTTTATTAAAAGCCTATTATTGCTCTACATACTAGCAGTAGAACTTTGAAGGAATTCGTGGTCCACCAGATTAGATGAAATGCAAACCCCACATTAGAACAGAGCATGTTGTCTGCAGTGATAAAGGCATGTGCAAAGGATTGTGGGAGCAGATTCTACTGCATCTACTGGGATGAATCAGAGAAAGCTTTCCAAAGGATATCTTTGAGACTTTCTTTAAAGGCTAAACAGGGGGAAGCATCCTGAAGAAAAACATAGAGCCATTTAGAAGTTTGTAAGATTGAAGCACTAGCACTGGTTTGTTTATTTAGGCCATGGGTATTATAGTTTGATGAAACTCACAAAGCAAACTGTTCACAATTTCTTACTACATCATTAAGTCAACTGTGTAGCCATAGGGGTAAAAATTCTTGCTTCTGTACCCCAATGAACAATAATTAACATTCAAATACATTATGTTGGTTTATACTCCAAAGTGTGAAGTTATACCAGTTTCTCTCTACAAATAAAAATCTGATACTGAAAGACAAGTGTTCAACCAGAGCATTGTCACTCAAAACCACACAAAGAAATGCAAGGAGAGACTGTTACTCTTAAGACAATTTGGGAAAATTTCCAAATCTTTCTGGGTGGTGAAAATTGGCTCACACCTAAGTTATAATTAGATTTACAGTACAGGACAGAACCTCCCACATGGCACTACTCCATTGTACCTCTCTCCATTCCAGGTACTTGATTCATAGTAGTAATGATTATTTCCAAGAAAAAGAAAGAAAATTGATTTCACTCAATTTTACTGGTTTACCTTCTGGTAAGAGAGTGTACTACTAAGAAACAAACTGTAAACTCTCCTTGTCATGCACAATTAGATGTACAATGCAGGCCAGCCAGGTAAGGACAGACCTTCCCAAAAAATGCATCATTTTGAATAGAGAATAATTAAGATTATTGACTAGAAAAAGAAACTGGGCTAGCTGGCTACTCTGGTATATAACATCTGACAGTTTGGGAAGGTATCTTGGAAGAATTTGGCCTTTCACTGTAGCCCATTTTTAGGGTAGTTTTTCTACGCTCCTCCTGATTTTGCCCAAATAGTCCCAGTTTATGTCTGTAGCACTGGGACAATAACAAAAAGCTCTATTTCACTTCCAGACTGTCTTGGTTATTACATAGTCACCCAATTTGTACTTTTAAATCTGTTGCCTTTGACATGAGGGCTTTTCTCCTCACCCCTGAAACTCTGTAGAATTTAAGGATCTTGGCTAGCATTTCCTCCTGACAGTTGATACAGAATAACATGATGCATGAATATTTCACTGTATCCATGATTTGTATTTGGAATGTTCTCCTTTTAGGAGAATGGATTTTTGTTGGAAGTTCTGTAACCTGATCTTCACCCAATGAAAAAAGTAGAGGCTGACACTTTAACCTAAATGGTCAATATTCACTGAGTACTGAAAACATATAGTTTTTCCTGTGTTCTCACTGTCTTCGTGAAAGTGTAATTATGGGAATGTTTACATGTTCAGTTAGTTGTTTAGCTCAATGGATGAGAGCCAAGGTTTTAAGACAACCTTTCTAGTCTCTTTTGTTGTTGTTGTTGTTGTTGTTGTTGGTCAAATCATTACAAAATTAGTGCCAACATAGGTGGTAGGCATAAATTTAAGCCACACGGTATTTATAATTAAGACTCTGTAGGGGTATTTGGGTGACTCAGTTGGTTAAGCCTCCGACTCTTGATTTCAGCTCAGGTCATAATCTCGCAGTGTGTGACATCGAGCCCCATGTCAGGTTCTGCACTGACAGTGTGGAGTCTGCTTGGGATTCTGTCTCTCCCTCTCTCTCTCTCTGTCCTTCCTCAATGCTCTCTCCCTCTCTCTCAAAAAAAATAATAATAATTTTAAAAAAAGATCTATATTGTAAACATAATGCAACAAATAACACAACAAAAAGTCCATGGTACTAAAATAATAAAAATAAAGGTAAACTTACAGGTGTTATTTAACCAATACATTCGAATAACAATATTCATGAAATTGAAAAAAAATTAAACTACAAAAAAACATAATTGAATAAATTGAAAAAAATAACAATTGAAACTTAGAAAAAAACTACATATGTATTCTATTAAATATGTCTTTTTATAACATATGGTAGTTTTATAGGGGAAATAATTTCTTTGATTATTTCTATGTCTTTTAACTTCTGATGATTAATCAAAGACTAGTCACACAAATTTACTAGTCACAGAAATTTTTAGTCTTTATATTTCCAACATAAATTGAACCCTATTTGTTAAAGTTCTCAATTAAGATGAAAAGAAACAATGAAAAAACAAAAAGAAGAAAGAAGTAAGGAGGATAGGAGGAAAAGAGGAAGGAAAGAAGGAAATTAAAACAATTTTAAGCAGTTTTATATGCAAGGAGATCTCAACAGGAGGTACTTTGTGTAGAGAAAAATATTATATAAAGATATGTGATCTATGAGTTTAAATATGTATCATGTGCCCCACAACTAATAATTTCCCCAAATATCCAATAAGAAATAGAATTTTATTTTCATTGTAGTGTAGTATTATAGATTTCCTTATTTTTAAAAGATCTCTGGAGAGTGCCCTCACAAATTTTAATGCCTTCCAATGTCTACAATTTGATTATTAAGCTTTTCCAAGACAAAGATTTGCTTTGTTTTGTTTTCTTGTTTTTCCTATCAAGCATTCTGTTCAGCTGAATAGATAAACAAGATGTGATATATATATATATACACACACACACACACACACACACACACACACACACCATACATATATGTTATATATGGTGTGTGTGTGTGTGTGTGTGTATGTGTGTGTGTGTGTATAACATATATATATGGTGTATGTGTGTGTGTGTATATATATATATATATAACATATATATATGGTGTGTGTATATATATATACATATATATATGTATATATATATACACACACCATATATATATATATATATATATATATATATATACACACATATATACACACACACACATACATATGGTATATATAGTATACATATGGTATACATATATATATATATATGGTATATATACATAACCACAGAGTATTACGCGGCAATCAAAAAGAATGAAATCTTGCCATTTGCAACTACATGGATGGAACTGGAGGGTATTATGCTAGGTGAAATTAGTCAGTCAGAGAAAGACAAAAATCATATGACTTCACTCATATGAGGACTTTAAGAGACAAAACAGATGAACATAAGTGAAGGGAAACAAAAATAATATAAAAACGGGGGGGACAAAACAGAAGAGATTCATAAATATGGAGAACAAATTGAGGGTTACTAGAGGGGTTGTATGGAGGGGGGTGGGCTAAATGGGTAAGGTGCACTAAGGAATCTACTCCTGATATCATTGTTGCACTATATGCTAACTAATTTGGATGTAAATTTAAAAAAAAAATTAAAAATAAAATTAAAAAAAGGAAACCTTATATGATTTAGACTCAAACTTGAATTATTATTAGAATTAAAAGAGACAAAGAAGAAAAGTAGAACATTCCAGGTGGATTTAACAATTTGAAGAAGATGCAGGGTGTTCTTGGGAGACAGTAAACCTGTGTGCTTGGATTACAAGGATCATGAATAGTATGAAGTAGACTGGCAAAGCAGGGTAGTAAAGTTTACAGAAAGCCCCAATGAGAAAGTAGAGTTTAATGTTACTTTTGTATCTTACCATTCCTATCAGCATTTTTAGCATGCATGAGAGATAACTAAAAAGGGACTCATTTTAAAAGACAGGCATGAAAGTCATGAAAGCTAATATTTGAAGCTCACCATGGCAAGATTTTTCCTTGATAGCTCCTAGGCTGATGATATTGAATCGGATGTTGATGTTGGATCACAGAATGTGTTCAAAGGCCTACAAATTCTGAATATGCCAAAGTAAGGCTCCTTACAGTCATTATCTAGAAGACCAATGAGCTATTGAAAACAAAATTCCCATTCAGAGATCAGGAGAAGGCAAAACACACTAGGAATGCAATAAATGCTTCCAATTCATTTTTTAATCTGCCAGAGTAGAATGAAATAATTGTATGCTGCCTGGAGTCAGAAATATCTGACTTTGAATGTGGTTTCTATGCCTTATTAATTGTGTGACCTTGGGTAAATTTTTTTTTAACATCTCTGAGCCAAAGTTTCCTGATTCATAAAATTAAATGTTTGTTTTCAGGATAAATGTAACGGGGATTAATTGATAATGTAGCTCAGTGTCGAGGACTAGCGATTAATAAATGAGAGTTCTTTCTCTCACACTCTGTTTCCTCCCTTTTAAACTGCTTAGGTTTTGGACCCACTATTGTCCCTTTAGACCCACTATTCTAGTATTCAAGTGCAGTTTCCTTTAGTACATCTTCTTTCCTTTCTTGTGCTACCATATCCTATAGCATTGACGTTAGACTTCCTCTACCACAATATAAACTCTTAAAAAAGAAATGACATAGATGCTCCTATATCCTTAATAATTTCTAAGACCAAGAAAGGACTAAATAGTATGAAGTGAATGAATCAGTGATCAAAGTCCTCACTGTCACAAAGTAAAATATGTTATAGGTTAATGCCAAAAAATTTGCTAGAGAAAAATAATTGTTCAATATTTATAGCTATTGTTTCAGTTTTTTCAGTGTTTTTGTGGACAAAGAGTCACTTGTTTCCAGTAGTTTTATTTTAAAAATTATCCAATGGAGGAAAGACACTATTTTGTGTCTTACAGGTTGTAAACAAGTACATTATCTCTTTCTTGATAAAGTAGTTTTTCTCTGTTGTAATTTTGAAAAAGGATTTTAAAAAGTTTTGAAGAATGTTAATAAATATATAAAAAAATTTTACACCAAGAGAAATTTGAATTAACAAATTATTTTCCTATGCAATTCAATTTATTTTAGAAAAAACAAAAATAAAAAAGCAAAGCAATTATTCAATAAATGGTCTTTTTGTATTATATCACCTTGCGCTAACGCTGCCTCAATGTCTGGAAAAAAAGGATGTCTCTAAGTACTTGATTTCCTATTAAACAAGTTCTGATACCTTGGGGAGACTGTAGCCACTTGCTGTAAGTTGGGTAAAACAATAAGATATACTTGACCTAGCTTACAAAAGTGTTTTAAATTATCAAAATATTATCACTGCTATATCTTTTTACACAGGAAATAGAGTTCTGTGTGCAATGCAATGTTGTGCTTCTTCTGAATACCTACAATTATGTGAATTGATAAAAAAAATTAATGCAAGTAATATTTCCACATGAATTTTGAATTTGGTAAAGTGTTTGAAAAATGAAGTCATCCTTCTTTAATCCTTAAACTCTTACAGCTTATCCACACTGGGTAGAAAAACTGAATGACACTCAGTTGGACAGTGGGAGCCCTCTCCAATGGGAATGTAAGGCTACTGGAAAACCCCGACCCACATACCGTTGGCTGAAGAATGGAGTGTCCCTCTTGCCTCAGGTACTGTTGGTAACTGTTAATCTGTTCCAGTGTAATTTTAACAGGATTTCACACAGGATATGACAAACTATCCTCCTTTTGTCTTATTGAAAGTCATTTCTTATATATGCCTCCTAATGTAGTGAAGTGAGAAATAAAATGTATTTATAAATAAATTTTTTAACGTTTATTTTTATTTTTGAGACAGAGACAGAGCATGAATGGGGGAGGGTCAGAGAAAGAGGGAGACACAGTATCCAAAACAGGCTCCAGGCTCCAAGCTGTCAGCACAGAGCCTGACGCGGGGATCAAACTCACGAACCGCGAGATCATGACCTGAGCTGAAGTCAGACGCTTAACTGAGCCACCCAGGCGCCCCTAAAATTTTCTTTTTAATTACCTCATTAATTTTTGAGGAACATGTTGTTAAAGTTTTATTTGATCCTATAAATTCATGGGAAAATATCAATTATTATCATAGATTCATTGCTGTCTCTAGCTGACTTTTAGATATCTAGCTTGTTGTGTCACTTTGCAGAGGGTGGAATTTGCCCCAGAAGTAAAGTGACTTGTCCAAGATCATGTATCTGGTGAGAGACGAGACTATTATAGAATCCTAGCTTTCTGTATCTTGGACAGGTTCTGTGACATCCTACTTAATAGGATTTAAAAAACTAATTTTTTTTTTAGTAACTCTGCATATTTTTGAAACATGTACTGGATTTGAAAATAAATCAATGACTGTTTAGTTTTAAAATGATGGTAATAATTTTAGCCAACTCCCTTGTATGGCCTTTGCAGAAAGGAGGGCAAGGGGAGAATAGTTCACTATTTATGGCCAAAAATGGAAGGGTGGTATATGAGGTTGAAATTCCGAACACAGATTATGCCCAGGTCCTACCACTACCAAGAGGTCTCTTGTCTGTCATTCACCTCTTTGGGCTTCAGTTCGCTCCTTTATGAAATCAAGAGATTGGATCATATCATCCCCACAGTCCCATCCAGCTCCAGCATTCTCTTATAAAACCAGTTAGACCAAAACAAAACACAATTACAGAAAACGAATACAGAAATACAAATAACTATAGAGCCATTAAAACTGAGGGCGTGAGAATCCTGAGTCATTGATTCGTTGTCTTTTTCTCTCTAATTTCCTGGGGATACCAGATAAACCTTGAGATAAGACTATGCTGGTCATATTTTCTTTCAGCATCCCAGTAAATTAAATTCCACTGGCAGATAATACTGTTGCAAAGTGAATGGGTTTATTTTGAAAATTATGTAAACTTACTTGGCATCTCTGTTGATAGGTAAACCACTGATCACTAAAATTGAAAGAATTATTTGTTTGGCATTAAGTAGACAGGATACCTTAACAGCATTTTAAATTTCAAATTTGTTTTTGAAATGAGCTCTTGGCTTCAGTTGACCCCAATTTGCACATGCTCAGTTTTCTGAATTCTATATTAAATTTTATCTGATAATGAGTTTATGTTTTTTGGTCAATAATTTTGTACAGAATCCAGTTGCAGGGCAGTTTTTTTATTTGTTTTAGTTTGTCAGGAAGTGAGAAAAGGTAAACTCCTGATCACATTAATATAACAAAGGGATTCTTTTTTATTTTTATGTTTATTTATCTATTTGGAGAGAGAGAAAAAGTGTGAGTAGGGGAAGGGCAGAGAGAGGGATAGAGAGAATCCTAAGCAGTCTCCACACTGCCAGCATGGATCCCGATGCAGGGCTTCAGCCCACAAACCACAATATCATGACCTAAGCCAAAGTCAGACACTTAACTGAGCCACACAGTTAATCTTAGCAAAAGGATTCTAAGACACTTAAGTGAACCACACAGTTAATCCTAGCAAAAGGATTCTTCGTTTGACCTGGGCTGGTTTTAACTTTGATCTTACTTGTCTACAGTCACAATTTTTTCCACATGTGAACCCCTTCTTCTTATGTAAAATTAGTTCAACCAAAAGCATTATCTGCTGATTATATTTTATAGGCTGATCTAGTATATCAAAAAAAAAAAAAAAAGCAACTGCTCAGTATAAAAACAAAACTGAAACTAAAACTCCTAAGAATAACTACAGTAAAATACTGTTATGATATCTTTTTTGACCAAGAAATAGTTATAATTTACAAAAGACATTTTATCATAAAATAATGAACAGTAAATTTGTGTTATTAACTTGTCAAATAATGTTCAGCTGCATTCATCGGAGGCTTCTTTCCCTCAGCCTAGAAGAGAGTAACTGCAAAATCTGTATGATTTATTCATTTTCTTTACCTACTTATTTTTATTTTATTACAGAATAGGATTGAGATGGTTAATGGAGTATTGATGATCCACAACGTGAATCAATCAGATGCTGGAATGTATCAGTGTTTGGCCGAAAATAAATACGGAGCCATTTTTGCGAGTGCTGAGCTGAAGATTCTAGGTATGCAATCTAAGTAAATAAATAGGAAAAATGTGTTGCTTCTTTTCATGCTTTAATTCTTATCATACTGAAGTTTTATGATATAATTGTAAAAATCTAGTTTATTACTTTAAAAGAAATGATATGTTTTCCTGATATATGTTTTTAAGCTTTTGCAGGACAAGTTTACATTGCGTACAGTTTGTCCCATCACTTTTTTTATAAGGTCTTTTCAACTTTAGTTTTAATAGGTTTACACACTATCTTTTTTATGGTATATAAAAATCATGTAAGAGATATGTTAATTTTCATAAAATAATATCTTGAGGGCAGGGGATCATAATGCCGATTTCTAGCAGCCTCTCCCTGCTTCCATAGCAATGCTAATATTTACCCACACAGCTCTTACTTACCAATAGGCAAGACAACATTCCAAGGGAAAGGCAGCACCCTCTAATCATGGGGTATCTACCATTATTAGCCTTACCTGAAAGGGAAAGCCTTTCTGAGACAAAGTCCAGCTGTCTCAGAGGGTTACACCCTTGATAGTAGTGTAACCAGGACACTAGCACCTCACTATTTAAGTACCACAAGAAAGATTCCATCCAGTGGAACAGGCTACTCAATCGAACATGTTTGGGCCACAGGAATGGATTTTACTTTTTTGCACTCTAGTTTCCTAAACTTTGCTCTGGGATATTTGTAATACAAAGAAAGTGACTTGAGTGATCAAAATTCACTGTCTCCCAAGGTGGGTAGGAGCCCAAGTGTACTTTCTTGCTCTGCACTAAAATTCCCATAGCACAATATTAACAGAAATACCCAAGATCCCAGGAATCTGGAAACTTACCACTTACATATCAGCTAAATGTAACATTCTATAAATCACCTTATTGAATTATGAATGTTTGCACTTAGAATTTCTCCACATTGTGATAAACCCACTTAGAGTAGATACAGGAGCCCAAATTTCCATCTCCTGCAGTATAACCAATCAAATATGAACATACTTTCATGTCAGCTTACACTCCAATATTTCTGGATGAAGAAGCTAATTCAGCCTTAATTGTTTACATAGAAATATTCTCAAATGTGTCCTTTTCTCATTCACTAGACATATTTTCAAAAGTACCTCTTATAAGTTCTACTCCTAGTAGGCATACAAAATTATTTAGCCTAGTAGGCTAGGATTTTGATGGTTTCCTGTCTCAATTTAGGTTTTTCATCCATTTTGAATTTACTTTTGTGTATGGTGTAAGAAAGTGGTCCAATTTCATTCTTCTGCATGTTGCTGTCTAGTTCTCCAAGCACCATTTGCTAAAGAGACTGTCTTTTTCACATTACATATTCTTCCCTGTTTTGTCAAACATTAGTTGCCCATATATTTGTGGGTCCATTTCTGGGTTCTCTATTCTATTCCATTATCTATGTGTCTGTTTTTGTGCCCCTACTGTACTGTCTTTTTAAAAAATATTTTAATGTTTATTTATTTTTAAGCGAGACAGAGAGAGTGCGAGCAGGGGAGGGGCAGAGAGAGAGGGAGACACAGAATCTGAAGCAGGCCCCAGGCTCTGAGCTGTCAGCACACAGCCTGATGCAGGTCTTGAACCCACAAACCAGGAGACCATGACCTGAGCCGAAGTCAAACGCTCAACCAACTGAGCCACCCAGGCGCCCCATACCATACTGTCTTGATGATCATCGCTTTGTGCTACAGCTTAAAGTCTGAGATTCTGATGCCTCCAGCTTTGGTTTTCTTTCAACATTATTTTGGCTATTCAGGGTCTTTTCTGGTTCCATATAAATTTTAGGATTGTTTATTCCAGCTCTGTGAAGAATGCTGGTGTTATTTTGATAGGGATTGCATTGAATGTATAGATTGCTTTGGGTAGTATTGACATTTTAACAATATTTGTTTTTCCAATTCATGAGTATGGAATGTTTTCCATTTCTTTGTGTCTTCTTCAGTTTCTTTAATAAGCTTTCTATAGTTTCCAGCATACAGATCTTTTACCTCTTTGGTTAGGTTTATTCCTAGGTATTTTATGTTTTTTGGTGCAATTATAAATGGGATCAATTCCCTGATATCTCTTTCTGTTGCTTCACTATTGGTGTATAGGAATGCAACCGATTTTTGTACATGGATTTTATATCCTATGACTTTGCTGAATTCATAGATCAGCTCTAGCAGTTTTTTTGGTGGAGTCTTTCAGGTTTTCCATGTAGAGTATCATGTCATCTGAAAAGAGCTAAAGTTTCACTTCTTCTTTGCCAATTTGGATGCCTTTTATTTCATTTTGTTGTCTGACTGCTGAGGCTAGGACTTCCAACACTAAGTTGAAGAAGAGTGGTGAGAGTGTATATCCCTGCTGTGTTCCTGATCTTAGGGGGAAAGCTGTTTTTCCTCATTAAGGATGATATTAGCTGTGGGCTTTCACATATGGCTTTTATGATGGTAAGGCATGTTCCTTTTATCCCAACTTTCTTGAGGGTTTTTATCAAGAAAGAATGCATCTACTGACATGGTCATATGGTTCTTATACTTTTCTTCTATTAACGTGGTGTATCATATTGATTGATTTGCTAATATTGTACCAGCATGCAATCCAGGAATAAATCCCACTTGATCATAGTGAGTGATTCTTTTAATGTACTATTGAATTCAATTTGCTAGTATCTTGACAATTTTTACATCCTTCCTCATCAGGGATATTGGTTTGTAATTCTCCTTTTTAGTGGGGTCTTTGTCTGGTTTTGGAATCAAGGTAAGGCTGGCTTCATAGAATGAGTTTGGAAACTTTCCTTCCATTTCTATTTCTTGAAACGGTTTGAGAGAATAGGTATTAACTCTGCTTAAATGTCTGGTAGAATTCCCGTAGAACGCTATCCGGTTTAGGACTCTTATTTGTTGGGAGGTGTTTGATAACTGATTCAATATCTTTGCTAGTTATGGGTCTGTTCAAATTTTCTATTTCTTCCTGTTTGAGTTTTGGTAGTGTGTGTCTAGGAATTTTTCCATTTCTTAAAGATTTTCCAGTGCATACAATTTTTCAGAGTATTATTTTATAATTGTTTATATTTCTGTGGTATTAGTTGTGATCTTCCTCTTTCATTCGTAATTTTATCTATTTGAGTCCTCTCTCTTTTTGAGAAGTCTGGCTAGGGCTTATCAATTTATTTATTCTTTCAAAAAAACAGCTCCTAATTTCATTGATCTGTTCTACTGTATTTTTGGTTTTGATAGCATTGATTTTTGCTCTAATCTTTGTTATTTCCTTTCTTCTGCTGGCTTTAGGCTTTATTTGCTGTTCATTTGCTAGCTCCCTTAGGTGTAAGGTTAGGTTGTTTACTTGGGATCTTTCTTGCTTCTTGAGATAGGCCTGAACTGCAGTGTCTTTTCCTCTTAGGACTGCCTTTGCTTGCATCCCAAAGGGTTTGGCCTGTCATGTTTTCATTTTCCTTTGCTTCCATGTAATTTTTAATTTCTTCTTTAATTTCCAGGTTAGCTCATTCATTATTTAGTAGGATGTTCTTTAACCTCCATGTATTTGGGGGCTTTCAAAATTTTTTCTTGTGGTTGATTTAAAGTTTCCTGGCATTGTGATCTGAAAATACACATGGGATGATCTCAATCTTTTTTTTACCTATTGAAAGATGCTTTGTGACTCAATATGTGATGTATTTTGGAGACTGTCCCATGTACACTTGAGAAGAATGTGTATTCTGCTGCTTTAGGATGAAATGTTCTAAATATATCTATTAAGTCCATCTGGTCCAATGTGTCTTTCATAGCCATTGTTTCCTTGTTGATTTTCTGCCTAAATGATCTGTCCATTGCTATAAGTGAAGTATTAAAGTCACCTACAATTATGGTATTATTATCAATAGTTTTGTTTATGTTTGTGATTAATCGATTTATATATTTGGGAATCACATTGGGGGCATAAATATTTACAATGTTAGTTCTTCTTGCTGGATAGACCCCTTAATTCTGATATAATTCCCTTCTTCATCTCTTGTTACAATCTTTGTTTTAAACTCTATTTTGTCTTGGGGCACTTGGGTGGCTCAGTCAGTTAAACGTCTGATATCAGCTCAAGTCATGATCTCATGGTTCATGAGTTTAAGCCTTACATCGGGCTCTGTGCTGACAGCTTAGAGCCTGGAGCCCGTTTTGGATCTGTGTCTCCCTCTCTCTCTGCCCCCTCCCCCACTCATGCTCTGTCTCTCTCTCTATCAAAAATAAACATTAAAAAATTGTAAGAAAATAAAAAATAAAATCTAGTTTTCTGATATAAGTATGGCTACTCTGGATTTCTTTTGATGTCCATTAGCATGATAGATGATTCTCCATCCCCTCACTTTCAATCTTCAGGTGTCCTCAGGTCTAAAATCCATCTCTTGTAAGCAGCATATACTTGGTAATTGGATCTGTTTTGTTTTTGTTTTTGTTTTTGTTTTTTGTCTGTTTGTTTGTTTTTAACGATCTGATACCCTATTTCTTTTGATTGGGGCATTTAGTCCATTCACATTCAGAGTGATTATTGAAAGATATTAATTTAGTGACATTTTTTATATGTAGATTTTATATTTGTTGTGATGTTTTCTTGTTCTTTGTAGTCTTTGCTGCTTTCGATTCACAGAGTCCCCCTTAGGATCTCTTGCAGGGCTGGTTTAGTGATCACAAACTCCTTTAGTTTTTGTTTGTTTGGGGAAGTCTTTATCTCTCCTTCTATTCTGAATGACAGCCTTGCTGTATAAAGGATTCTTGGCTGCATATTTTTCCTATTCAGCACATTGAATATTTCCTGCCAGTCCTTTCTAGCCTGCCAAGTTTAAGTGGAGAGGTCTGCTACTAACCTTATGTGTCTACCCTTGTAGGTTAAAGACCTTTTGTCCCTAGCTGCTTTCAGAATTCTCTCTTTATTTATTTATTTATTTATTTATTTATTTATTTATTTTGCTAGTTTCACTATGATATGTCATGGTGTCCTGTTTTTGTTGATTTTGAAGGGAAATCTCTATGCCTTTTGGACTTGGATACCTGTTTCTTTCCCCAGATTAGGGAAGTTCTCAGCTATAATGTGTTCAAATAAACCTTCTGCCCCTTTTTCTGGCTCTTCTTTTTCTGGGGCTCCTATGATACAGATATTGTTTTGTTTCATGGAATCACTTAATTTTCTATTTCTCCCCTTATGATCTAGTAATTTCCTTTCCCTCTTTTTTTTCCAGCTTCATTTTTTCCATAATTTTATCTTCTATTTCACCTATTCTCTCCTCTGCTTCTTCCATCCTTGCTGTCACTGTATCTAGTTTATTGTGCATCGCAGTTATAGCATTTTTGCTTCATCTTGACAAGTTCTGCTGATCTCTGCAGCAAGAGTTTCTCTGGTGTCTTCTATGCTTTTTTTTAAGCCCAGCTATGAGTCTTATGACTGTTATTCTGAATTCTTGTTCAGATTCATTTTTTTATATCTGATTTGAGCAATTCTCTGGCTGTGATTTTTCTTGACCTTTCTTTTGGGGAGAATTCCTCTGTACTGTCATTTTGGCTAAGTTTCTATCTTTTGCGTGTCTTAAAAGCTTGTTATGTGTCCTGCACCTGAGGGTACTATTATATTAAAAAGGAGTCATACATTGTCCAGGGCCTGGCACTCCAGAAAGTGTTTTTGGTGAATGCTGTTTGCACTCTATTGTTGTGGTTTGGCTGCTTTATCCCACCAGTCAGTCCTCTGCAGAGCTCCTCCTCACTTGTAGTGGTGGAATGTTTGGAATTTCAATCAGATGTGTTTTGATTTGTTTGTTGAAGTAACCCTGGAAAATAAAAAAAAAAGAAAGAAAGAAAGAAAGAAAGAAAAGGGAACCTTGACTTCATAAAAAAATTAAAATGAGAGGGGAGAAAAAAAAAGAGAATCAAAAAACCATGAGGCTAATTTCAGAGAAGGAGAAATGAAAATAAAGAAGAAAGAGAAAAAATGGAAAAAGGATAGAATGAAAATGCCTGAAAATGCATGAATAAGAATTGACCAAAAATAAATCAGAAACTATAAGCCTGATTTAAAAAAAAAAAAGGAAGAGGGAAGGAAAATATAAATAAAATAATAAAAGAGAAAAACAGTTTGTCTGTTGGTTCCTGGAAACGGTGGCTGTGCTGCTCTGGTGGAGAGGCTGGCTGCATTGGATGAGTCAGTCTTGCTCCAGTAAATAAGCAGTTGCCAGGCACAGAGGGGCAGGGTTTTGCCCTGCCTCCACTGGGGGCTGCTGTGCTTCTCTCTGAAGTCCCACCATGTTGATGCTGAGGGGAAAAATGGTGGCATTCCAGGCTTTTCTCCCCATACCAGGGACCTCAAACCATGCTGTTCAGGCAGTCAGTTTTCCCTGCTCCACAGTTCTGCACCTTCTAGGCGCTAGGCTGGGATTCAAAATCAAAGTCTTAAAGGACCCAACTCTCCCCTGTTCCAGAGTGGAGTCTCTCCAACCTGCAGATAAAAGACCATGGCTGGCACCTGCAGGGTCTTTTGTCCTGGTGGAGGCAATAAACCACCTTTCCAAAGTACTCCAGGAAGGGAACTGCTCTATCCCAGTGCACCCCAGAGATCGCTACACTGCGCTATGTGCTCTGGGGTCAGGTCCTTTCTCCCCAGGAACGCACACCATGTCTCCTGGCTTCACTCTGGAGAAAGCTGCGCACTTTTGAAACCTCCAAGTTTCAGTTCGAAGAGCTGTTTGAAAAAAAACCCAAAAAACAGCAACAACAACAAAAAAAAAAAAAAAAAAAAACCAGAAAAAAAAATGACACTCTCCATATTTCTCCTTCCCCAGTCTGTGGTCCAGAGAGGTTTTCCTCTTGTGCTAACTCAATGCTGCACTTTCACAACCTTCCCTCTGTCTCTCCACAGAAAGGGTTTCATCCCCTCCATGCCTATGCTGTTTTATCTCCCCCAATTCACATACCCACACCTCGATCCTTCCAAGCTGTCTCTGTCCAACTGTGGAAGTCTTTCTGCCACTCTGCATATCGATTTCCTGGGTGTTCCAAGTGATATGAGCTCAATACAGCTGTGTTTGAGAGATGAGGAAAATCCCGGTCCCCTATTTCTCCACTGTCTTAACTCCTTCCCCCTTTTCTCTATCAATTCTTATCTCGTCTCAATTACAAACACATATCTTTTTTGTTATATACATATCTTTTAATGTTTTTGTGCCATGCATTATACTGCTGTATAATGGACATAAAATAATTATGTTAAATTGGTTAAAATAAATGCCTCAGATACAGTAGACTTGTAGACATATCTCCCAGGTTCTCTTTTAGATTCAAAAGTGTGTGTGTGTGTGTGTGTGTGTGTGTGTGTGTGTGTTGGTCTCTATGTCATGTGTTCTTTTAGTCCAGTGTCCTCAACCCACAGCTGCCCACCAGAATTACTTGGGGAACTAATCAAAAGTATCTTCACAAAAATCGAGTGAAAGCAATATTAATATTAATGAAGTATCAGACCTAATTGAATAATTGCTACCAATGAAGTAAAATTTTAATTGAAATTTAAATAATTCAATTTTTAAATGTATTTTAAAACAACTACAGTTAATTTTGTATGATGTTAAAGTAAAATATGCAGTAAAACTCCAAGATAGGAAGTGGATGACACAGGATTACCTCCTCTACATGTAACCTCTATTTTTCCAAAGGAAGCCCCAAATAGACTTTCTTGCCAGCACCTTCACCTTTTGCTCAAGGTGCTCATATTAGTCTTTCAAAATTAAAATTGATAATCATAATTAAAGCATGTCATTTTTTGAAACAGTCTGTCCGTGGACCCCACATAATATGAAACCATTATCTGCTAAAATTATATGTTTAAATTTTGAGTTAGTGCCTTTTGCATGTGTAGATAACCTGTGGTTTTATTAGAAATGTATCCCATGAATGGATAAAGAAGATGCAGTATATATATATATATATATATATATATATATATATACACACACACACAATGGAGTATTACTTGGCAATCAAAAAGAATGAAATCTTGCCGTTTGCAACTACGTGGATGGAACTGGAAGGCATTATGCTAACTGAAATTAGTCAATCAGAGAAAGACAATCATATGACTTCACTCATATGAGGACTTAAAGAGACAAAACAGATGAACATAAGGGAAGGGAAATAAAAATAATATAAAAACAGGGAGGGGGACAAAACAGAAGTGACTCATAAATATGGAGAACAAACTGAGGGTTTCTGGAAGGGTTGTGGGAGGGGGGATGGGCTAAATGGGTAAGGGGCATTAAGGAATCTACTCCTGATATCATTGTTTCACTATATGCTAACTAATTTGGATGTAAATTTTAAAAAATAAAAAAAATAATAAAGTAAATAGTAAAAAAAAAGAAAAGAAAGAAAAGTAATGTATCACAGAAAAGTTGCAAAATTTTGTTTAATTTATTATCATTACTTCTGGTAGAATTAACATTTTCTTTTTCATAGCTTCAGCTCCTACTTTTGCACTGAATCAAATGAAGAAAACAATAATTATTACCAAAGACCAAGAAGTCATCATAGAGTGCAAACCCCAAGGCTCTCCAAAACCAACCATTTCTTGGAAGAAGGGAGACAAAGCAGTTAGAGAGAATAAAAGGTTAGAAGTCTATTTCATAATTCAAACTCTTAACATCAAACATTTTTTTGAAGTTTCAGGTGATACAGACAGAGTATACAAGAAAGAGATTTTGCAGTTATAATGAACAGATTAAAATATGGTTTGTCTATATAGCGATTAAAAAGAATTCAGATTTCTATTTCAATATGATCAGATTTCTTTGCCTCCATGGTGTTTCAGTACTGATGGGAATTTCACCAGGTTATGAATAAATCACACACTTTGATTAAGCTAGTTATTTTGGGTTTCATTTAGGGTCTGAAGATTTGGAGATTCACAAGTTATCTATAATAATTTACTTTAATGTTAATATTTAAATGATATAAACATGAATCTTTTGGGTAATCACTTCATGGCAGAGTATTTTCAGGCAAGATTTGTGTCTAGGTTTGTACTTCTTTTTTCAATCTCGTTGAGGCAAAATAATATAGAATTACTTCAGTTGCCATAGACAAATGATAAATGTTCAGATGAATATTTAATGTGTATAGATTTGGTTTTGGTAAGCAAAACCAAAGGACATCACAGTAGTACAAATGGGAAAAAAATGATGAGAGAATCAAACCATCACAAGAGTGTGTTTGCCAAGTTCAAAAGCCCATGCTCTATTAATTATTACCATATTTGTGTTGTAAATGATGATTCAGCTTTGAGAAAATAATATCCTCTAATATGTTGAAATAAGGTTGCATAGGTTGTTTTAAAGTGTTATTTTATCGATAAGGATAAGCAGATCATGCTTTGTTTTATATCTGTCTGGATCTAAGTAATCATATAGAAAAATTAATTGATGTCAGTATTAGGGGTCCATTTGAATAATTCTTTAGGTAATTTTGGAATATTTTGAAATATTTGAAAATTTACTATAGAAATTTTTCTTTCCCCTTCTAATCTGAGAATCACTGATTTAAATTGCCTGTCTCAGATGAAGTAATTACAGACCAATTGGTTCAGTTCAGGCTCAAGGATGATGTATGATGCCTGAAAAGGGTGATCATCTATAATTAAAATGGGTTATACTGATCATCTTGTTTTGAAAGAGAATGTATCTTTGTTATTCAGGCAGGGTGGGAGGTACAAAATCATAAATATGTGTATATATGGTTGAAATGCATATGATTGAATTTAATTTTTTGTATTGTTGCTCATAGAAATTTAAACAAACAAAAACAAAACCTGGCACAACCCTTATTAAAGCAGAAGAAAATATTTTTGTAGAATTAGATCAAAAAGTTTATCATTTTTTTAATGCATCAAGGATTTTTATATCATCAAAATGTATTTGCCATATTGGTACAAACCACTACATTTGAAATGCATTATTTGTGTTGTTCATGGGTGGCATGTGAGTCTTATCCTATTTATTTCAGTTCACCACCAGAGAATTTTCCTCAGCAAATATACATAGACATCACTGATGAGTTTAAAAAATTAGATAGCATCTCTTTTGTTAAAGCAAATGTATTGAGAAAGGAACAGGATTAATGAATTTTCTGTTACAACAAATATAAACATACTAAACTTTTTTTTTCCAGAAGTTGAAAAACAGTTTGTGAATTTTCCAGTTTTCTTGATTCCTTTTCTCCTCACTGCTATCCCTTCAGGTTAGTGAGACATATACACTGGCTTCAAACTCAGATCACTCAATTTTCCAGATGTCAAATACTCTGGTCAAAGTGCTATTCAGGAAGGAGGCTAAAATGTGAAATATTTGTGTTTTTATTTATTCAAGTAAAAGCAAGACTGGGCTACATTTAATCAGCCTTTGCTACTCTGATCTGTATGTTTATGTTTGTAAACTCTGATCTAGATGTTTATGTTTATAAACTGATTTAATTTAATGACTACAGAGGCATTTTTACACTTAAAATTGACAGGCACACTTGCAAAATATTGTCTTTACTAATGTACAGTATGTTACCTTATTTTGTAGTTCCAGGTTTCATTAAAAATACAATCTAAATAGAAATTTAAAAATATTAAGCATCAAGTATTAAAATAAAAGGCTAAGACTTAAATAATAATAGAAAGAATTCCATAAAGTAATGTAAGAAGACATATGTAGATATTTGAAAAAAGTGCATGCCAAACATATGAATAGAAACTTGAAAATTAAAATTTCCAATGTATATATTATACATTCTTAAATAGAATTTCAGTTTCATATGACACCTTATTTTCTTATAGAAATTTTAGGTCACTTCTCTGTTATAAAGCACACCAACTGATAAGAGTTGTAAATAAAAATTTAAGTGGAGGTGTTAGAAAACTGTTAAGGGTTTGAAATCTTTGTGTCTTGCATATTTCACATTAGGGTTACAAATTCAAATCATGTTTTATTTCCTTGGAATACAAGTATATTCACCATTCATGTGATCTACATCAAATAGGTTCCCCAATCACCCAACCCCCAATAACTGTAGGTTATTCTTCTAATAAGAAATGTTAAATGAATTAGTCTTGTCCTTCATTCACAATTTTCACAGTTATTTTGGATCACTTCAAATTAAAGATTGAAACAGCAAATGGCAATTTCCTATATGGACATATAGAGATTAGTATTATATTGGAAGAAAGGAGTTAAAATAATATATATTATAAAAGAAACATGTAAATATGAAAAATAAAACATTTTAAATGCATAAAATGCATAAAATTATGTCCATAGCAGTAGCATAAAAATGTAATGAAAGATGCTAATTGCAGAAAAATATCATTTAATTATCTGAAAACTAGTCAGAACCTCAAAAAAAAAAAAAAAGAATTGAAAGCTTGGGTCAATAGCAATTTAACTCTAAATTGTAAATGCAATGTTGTAACAACTGAAGTTAACAATTAATCATTTGTTTTATCAACAGAATGTCAAATGACATACTGACTTTTCTTTTTCTGTCAAATTTTGATTGAATCTTTCAGATTTTGTTTGGTTTGTTTTGGAAGGGGATCTTCTTTGTCTTTTTTTTTTTTTTCTTTTCTTGTATTTATCTGTTCTGCTAAGGAAGTATATAAATCATTATCCTAAAATTTACAGTCCTGTAGGTAATAACTAGAGCATAATATGACTTTTAGAAGAATTTTGATTAACAAACACGTTGTTATCAAAATATATTTCAAAATATTTCATTCACTTGGTCCTAAATTATGCACCTAAAGTATATTTTAAAATAAGTAATATTAGAATTTGTGAGTGGTTTGTAGTTATTTCTTGTTTATATCACAGAATGCTCAGTATGAATTGCTGCTTAAATAGTAAGTCACATTATTATTGACAATGATGATGACTGCTATAGCACTTATAATTTATGAAGCACTTCAACATTGTGAGTAATAGTATATAATCCAGTGTATAAATCAAGACTTCATTTCCTGGCTTATCAGGAAAACTATGAGCTTTCAACAAGTTACTTAATTAATTAATTTATTTATTTTTTGCTTATAAGACTAGAATTCAAAACACTAACCACATTGGATTGTGAGAATTGAATGAAATTTTGTAAAATACACTGGCTGGTGTATAGCATTTAATAAACGCTCAATGAATGTTATTTGTGATGATGATGCTGTTTGCTGCTGATGGTTAGTGGTGGTGGTGATGATGGTGGAATCAGTTGAGCCTTTGAACCTTTGAATACTGACATATATTTTTGTTATTAATAGTTCTGGAAAGTTTTACCACTCCCTTTTTCTTTCTCCAGTAATTCTAGAATGAATTCTAGAGATTTAAGTTATTATCTCGGATTAAAGGAGTCTCCATGTGATAAATATGCTGTTCATTAAATCTGTGCCTCGAAAGTGATATTCTTTGTCCATCAGAGCCTGAAATCTTCACTTCTCATTTATGGCATGGCCATTCTCATCAACCTTACCTACTCCTAGTTCAATAGCTCTTGGATAGTTTCTGATAGCAGACTGAACATTTACTTCTGTAATCAGTATTATATAGGCCATGTGCAAACAGATGAATGTATGTGGAGAGTTAATGGCAACAGAGAAGGCTTTTAAAGGATTTTTTACTCTTTCTCTTTTTTTTTCTTTTAAGGAAACTTCACATTTGCCCCATCACTTTTAAAGATCACTAGCACACATTCATTTAGATTTCTTAATCAATCATGTCCATTTTCATACTAAACTAATAAGCTCCTGGAGTACTAAGACATGAAATGTTCCATGGAGATTTTCTCCTCTAGTATATTTTCATTCAAAATGTTCTGCTCATCAAACTCATATTGGATTTTCACTTCAGCTCATTATTTCCATTACTTAGCCATTAACTTTTGTTAAAATATAATCACCCAGAAGCACTCCAGCAGTGCACAAATATTAAGCCTTCATTATTACATGTTCAATTTCCTGTACTTTTTGTGGACAAAGACAATCTTGGCTAAAATGAAAAATACTTAGTTTTTGGTTAAGACACAGTTTTTGTTGTTGTTCTTATTGTTCTGTTTTGTTTCCTTTCCATGTGCACATATATAAATTATTATTAAACCCCATGGAATGTGCCATTCATGTTTAAAAATTATTTACAATTATTGAAATATTAAAATGGTTAAAGTACAAATTTTCATTTCTAGGCAGAGGGGGATACCAGTGTTAGAAATATGGACTATAATCCAAATGGGTGCTAAAGAAATCCTGCATCCAAAAAAATAAAACTTATCCTATGAAGGGACAGGATTATAGTGTAATTTATCTTTTATGGTACTGTCCAAAATCCCTTGTAATATTCCCCTGCTCACCAAAGGAGCTTCAGAACAGTGAAGTTTTCAACTTATTCATTTAACACACACAGAAAATTGCACTTGAAGTACCCATTAGTTGGCTTCTAGTGGGAATTCATGTTGTGTTTATTAGGCAAAAATTATCAGGCTTACATATTGACTCATAGACATATGGAAAAATATGTTTGTAGTGCAGGCCCTAAAGGGCATTGTTACTGAGGGGAAAATAGGGTCTTCTTTTTCAAAGGAAGAAGAAGAATTCATGGGGATAATTAGAGTCTTGTTTCTGTCCCTTTGTTTCCACCTACATGCTGTGTTTGCTAATGAACAAGCTGTTTTGTTGTTTCCTCTGTGACAATGTCTTTTACATATTAAGAACATAAAACAATGTAGACCCTAGGTATCTTAGTTTTTTTTTCAGTGTCTAAGAAATTATATAATGAGAAAAAATGAGCTTTCATATACCAAGAGTATATCAGTTCACTTCCTTTGTAGATTAAAATCTATGCTTCAAAGGAATAAAATGATCAAAATGACATTATTTATCTAAAGGAAGAGAAGGTTGATAACTGTCTTCATAAGATTTAATACCTATGAACAGCTTACAATATACGATATGTTATCACTTGGGGATTCTTACTCGCTATTCCAAAGTTCCACCAAGTTTAAGGGGATGAGAAGAAAATGGCTTCACATTCATTGTGATGAGGTTAGGAAGCTGACTTCCTGGTTTCCATGAAAACTAATGGCAGAAGGCTCTGCCTAATTTACTTTCACCACCTTCCTTTTAAAATGCCAGTAGAAACACAAAAGGGGGAAAATGCAGTCATAGCAGCATTGGAAATTATGAATATAGATCAACAAATTCTTGGCTCCTAAGAAGAATCACCCTTTCAAATAAAAATTGACCCAATTAAGAAATGATCAATAGCTTGTTCAAGCCTGGACCTCTGAAACTCAGCAAAATCAATGTAAGAGCTGGTAGAGGGAGTCTTTCACTAACTTCTGCTTTATTTCCATATCTACCAAATTCAGTAACTGAGCCTCACTACAATGTTTGACTTGAAAACCTCTATTACATGGAAGCCACTCTTTAAGGTGGCAAACTATTACTATCCCTATTCTATCCACAATAATTCAAAATAAATTTGGAGATTATGAATCCAGCAATAGGATGAGAGAAGACATAAATGCTAGGATTTAAATGATTCATAAATAAATAGGATGAGAGAAGACATAAATGCTAGGATTTAAGTGATTCATAAATAAGCAATGATGTCAATAATTAGTGATATAAATGAAAAAAAATATTGAATATAAATGAAGAATATTGAAATCCATGGATACTGGCAATCATATAATTCTATGTACTACTTCTGGCCAGAGGGGCTATGCACTGTTTCAAATTTTCCAGGAGTCACATTACCTCTACATAAGATGTGAGAGGTGGGAAGCAATATTTTGCCTCAGTCTGAATGAGTTGCATTAGAGCCCTACTAACCTCGGAACAATTTGACATGGGTTTGTTCAACTGACTGGTGTCAAGATTAATGTCTGAGGAAAAGACTCTGGGACACTGACAGAAATACCAAAGGGAGACAAGGAAAACTAAGAACATTTCCAACAGATAAAACCAAGCCTGTAAACATGGGAACACAAAAGTATAAAACACAGAGACTATCAATATAGTATACACTATTCACAAGTTATCTCTAAGAGATGGATTATGTATAAATCTAATTTTGTGCTTTTCTGTATTTTACAAGTTATATGTAATTATTGTCTATAATTATTCATATAGAATTGTATACACAAAGAAATTGTATATGATTTTTATGCACTGTGCTTATAATCAGTAAGTAAAGTTAAGGTAAACACCACAAATTTGTAGTGTTGTAGGAGGAAATTTCTTAAGATAATATATTTCTAATCACATAATTCAAATAGTTTAGATTTGATAAGAACATACGAAAAGATAAAAAACACTAATCCTCCTGCTACATTTTTTTTTCCATCTTCAGAGAGAAAAAATACTTGGTATTGAAAACAATTCAAGCTTCTTGGCCTAATCTTTTAGAGGTGTATTATAGAAGAATTTATGTAATTTACCCTAGAGATTCAGTTGTAATTCTATAAGAATAGGCCCCTCTCTTATTCTACCATCATTTCAATCAACAGGCCAATTGAACATACCTTCACTCAGTGGAAAATTAGATTTTCAAATGAAATGAAGCATATGGTTAACCATTGTACCCTGGGTTTCCCTTTCTTTCCTTTTCTTTTTGACAATGCCCAAGTTTAGGCCCTTAAAATGTCTCAAGTAGCAAACATCCTAAATTATACTTTTCATTTGTGTCCATTTTCTCTCCCCATATAAGCCATGCTTCACCCTATAGCCCGAGGAATCTTTCCAAAGCACAGCTTTGAGTGTGTCATCCTCTTGCTGAAGCTACTGATCTGAATCTTCTATTGAATACAACCATAATTCATGAGTACATTTGAAATTCTCCATTTTATTTCCACATTTATTCACTAATCCATCTGACAAATATAAGGTTGAACTATATGAAATTGCCATTTTTTTATCTGTTAGAAATGAGTGAATAACAAAAATTTCATATGGTTCTATCTAATATTTTAAGTGCCTATATATGTCAGTGCTTGGTGCCAGGAACAGAGTTATGAATGAAACACACAGGGTACTACCAACATGGAGTTCAGAGTCTATACCTGCCTTATTAACTGTTCAGCTGTCTTTCTCTCTCCATGTGTCTGTCTCTACTCATTTCTGCCCTCCTCCCAAAAAACCCTAAGTATTCTAACTTCAAACTGCATGGATGCTCACAATTCCCTCAAACAGGTTCTTCATTTTCTCACCTGATAACCTGTACTCAAATGTCCCTTTCTCTCTCTCTCCTCCTTTCCTTATAGCTTGTTGGTCAATCTCGATGACATTTGAAATCCTAACTCAAAGGAAAAAACTGTCTTATACTTTCTCATTATTGAAAATGCTCAAACTGATATAATTGCTAAGAAGCTGAGTTAGTGGGAAGTTAGATAAATGATATGCCAACTTGTAACATTTAATTTAGTTTCAATATGTGCCAGTTCACAACCCTGTTATTTAGATATTTCCATCTTTGACATATAAGTTTTCAGTTATAAACTCAAAGAGATTGTGACTTGTTTAAAGTCGCCCATCACAAAGCTGAGCTTTAAAGCCAAGCTTGCTGCTAGTCAATGATTCTATGATGATTATAGCAATCAAATTGTTTAGCAGTGATGCTGCATTTCAATCTACATAAAGAATAGTGATAGAATTCCTTTTATGTGGTAAGGATTTAGCTCCCCAGTTTGTACTAAAAAGCTGTATGATCAGCTTTATCAGCTATTTTCACACACACACACACACACACACACACGAGTGCACACATACACACACACACACCCCTCACAAAAGTCCAGAAAACCTTCCAAATAAAGAACTTAATTTAAATCTAATTTTACTTCCAATAAAAGATGCAAACTGAAAAACTCAGACACAGTGGCCAAAATTTCATCTTACTTTTACTTTTCTCTTTCTACATCTTACTTTGTGGTAAGTTAGACTACATTGATGTTGATTGGCCATCTAATTATAAGAAATATTTATAGTCCTTTTTTATCAATTACACATTAATCAATTGATCAAATGTTATTGACAAAATAATTCTAAAGATTGCATTATAGGATGTTTCTTGGCTGTGCTTTTAAACTTTTCCCCTTGTAGATCTCCATTGTTTTGAGAGGTATTCAGTGTTTCTAAACTTGATCTACATCAGACAATGAATAAGCACAAATAATTCAAACTTACTGAGTAACAGTGTGCTCACACCATGCCAAATAGTTGAATGCAAGTGGAAAAACAAAGGGATTCTCACATTTTCAAACATTCTACTCTTAACAGTATGTTTAGATAATATAACATTTGATCTCAAATCTTCAAATTGACGATATCCATTTGAACACAGAAGACGTGCATGTAAAATGTCTTCAATTATTTGTTGCTCATATATCCCAAGTTTAAGATTCCAGAAAATCTATAAAGATTTCTTTTCAAAAGCCTTCACCTTTTTTTCCTGATCTTACCACCAGTTTTTCTTGTTTCCACTTGAAAAAAAAAAAAAAAAAAGAATGTTATACATAACAAGACAGACCATAACTCACAAGGGAGATAACACTAAAGAAGTCAGTTAATTTAAACTGTAAACTACAAGATAATCCTGGCTCTGTTGTGCTATGAACACCTCCAGTTTGTAGCATTGCATCTCTAGCTAATTACCAATTTAACAAACAGTTCATAAATTTTACTTCTGACTATGGTTCATTTACCCCAGTTACTATAAATTGCTGCACAAGGTGCCTGGTTATGCTTTCCACATAGGCACAACTTGAACAATCCATTAATTGTTTAAAGACTTTTCTTATCCAAAAGCCCCCCAGACTACAACTTTCAGCTTAATTTGTCCTTAATACAAACAACATCTAAAATACATGGGAATTCAAGCATCTATGTACAAGTTGGTGACTGATCCTATTATCTCCCCAAGTGACTCTTCATTGAATATAAAATAGTGAAGAGAGAAGATTCTGAGAATGTTTAGAAAAAAGTATTTTATAATGGAGATTTTTAGCTTCCTTTGAGAGTTACATAGTCACTTCTTTTCAGTTTTTGCATAAATCACAGTCTAATTTAACTATGGTTGATTAATGATGGGAATTAGAGGGCTGGTTACAAAATTAAGGCATAGACCTAATAACCTTGATGACAGTGAAAAACAACCTGCAGATCATTTTCATAAAAATAATCTCAGGGCTGCTGGGTGGCTCAGTCAGTTAAGTATCCAACTCTTGATTTAGGCTCAGGTCATGACCTCATGGTTCTTGAGATATAGCCCTGCATGGGGCTCTGCACTGACAGTGTGGAGCCTGTGTGGGATTCTCTCTCTCTCTCTCTCTCTCTCTCTCTCTCTCCCTCCCTCCCTCCTCTCTCCTCCCTGCCAGTCTCTCTCTCCCCTTCAAAATAAATAAATAAACTTCTAAAATTAAAAAAAAATAACCTAAACAAATTTTATCATTAGCATGCTTATTTTGTTTGGGTAACAGAATTATTTATGAATATATAGATGATAGATAGATAGATGATAGATAGATAGATAAATAGATGATAGATGACAGATATAAAAATATAGGATGAGTTCTATGTTTTTAGTTGTATCAGGAGGTTTCAGGGTACCAATTTATTTTTGTTTCTCTCTTTTTCTAATTGTAAATGGTAGCTCCACTTCTCCTTTCCCTAATACTATAATATCTAGTACTTTTCTATTAAATTCATTTAGTGAAAACAAAAATTATTAAATATTAAATGTAAGACATTATGCCAGTCATACCAAGATAAGTAACAGATACTCCCATTCTCAAAGGAGGCATATGCCTAATAGACAATAAAACTAATGCATAGATAACTATAACACAAGATATTTATGGTAATAATGCATAGATTTATTAACACAGGATACTTAATATACCTTATGTAAGTATTATTTAGGTACCTATTATTATTAGGTAAAATAACAATAAAATAACTACCCTTTATTGAGAACTGGCTCTTTTATGTCTGCATTACTTTATTTCAATCCTCACAATAAGGTAATATTGTAAGGAAGATATAAACATTTCTGTTTTAAATAAAGTAAATGAGTCACAAAGAAATTAGAAAATCAGAAAGAGAGCCGAATTCTCTTTGGATTCAAAACCAATTCTACTATAAAAAAAATAATAATATTCCACTATAAAAAAAATAATAAATAGATAACTAAATAAATAAATAAACTTCAACAGTTAAGAAAAGAGAACATAAAATCTTGATGGAAGGTGAGAGAAAACTGGGATGAACTGTCATTTGAAATGGTTAGTCCTTGGGGTGCCTGAGTGGCTCAGTAGGTTGAGCCTCCGAATTCGGCTCAGGTCATGATCTCACGGTCTGTGAGTCTGAGTCCTGTGTTGGGCTCTGTGCTGACAGCTCAGAGCCTAGAGCCTGCTTCAGATTCTGTGTCCCCCTCTCTCTCTCTGCCCCTCCCCCGCTCATGCTCTGTCTCCTTCTCTCTGTCAAAAGTAAAAATAATAAACATTGAAATGGTCAGTCCTTGATTAGGATTTTGACATGTAGAGGTGGATTGTATTTTAGAAAGACCATTCAGAATTTGCAAAAGCAGTCATGAATCCAGGACACTTTTGTGAAAAGTAAGTACTATTATATGGCCCTGGTACACTTTTTATAGAAATGGAAATAAGCTGGAAAGGTTGAATAGCTGAGGACAAATTATTGAGAATTAGAAAGACAGTTTGAATTTATACTTAATTTAGTAGCCAAAAAGTAGTCTTTGAAAGACTCAATTACATCTATTCTTGGACATCCTACTTTTATTACATAATTTTAAAATCTATATATAAGTTTTATGTAACAAAACTAAACCAATCTTTTTAAATTAAATGATGACTGAAATATAAAATATATAAATAAATATGATTTAAATTTCTTGATTTTATCATTGAGCTAGCAAGAAAGTTAGGAAGAAATGTTAAAGCCAAGATCTGAGCTTATTTTAGTGATGAAGCCATGCGTGGAATCTGATTTTCACTTCCAAGGCATTTGCTGACATTGAGCATTGGTTTTCACAAGTTGGTGGTAGGCTGAGGAGGAAAAAGACAAAGCTTAGGGCAAGCTCCTGGTAAGACTAGGCCCACAAATTGGTACCACTGCAGCATAAAACTGAACTTTATATAAATCAATCCATTGAGAAAACCATTAAAAAAATGATCGATTTTGTGTCTTAGTTATGAAAGGAAAGGGCAAGTCTTCCACTTAGGTGTTGTAATTAAGGGCCAGTAACCCTAATTTATACTACCTAGGTGGCCTGAAAAGTCCAATGCAAGGCTTTAGTTAAGGTAGTCCCAAACAGGAAGTGAACCCAGGTGGTTGAGGTACAACAAAGAATGAAAAGTAATGAAGGTATCAATATGTAGGTAAAAGTAAACAAAAGTTGTCACATAAAACAATAATACTTTTAACCTCAAAGCTTCAGGGGAAAAAAGACAAAGATATGAAAACAATAATATGATATATATACATATGTATTATACATAAATACATATATGTATATATATATATACAGAAAGTGAGGGATAAACAGAAACCATGAAATAATTTAGTAAAGGTATCCTAATCATTAAGATATTAGTATAAATATTGAACTAAAATAAAAATCTAGCAATCAACTGCTTATAAGAGATATGTTTAAAGCATAAGAAAATAGGAAGTTGGAAGCTAAAGATTTATCATTTAAGTACAAGCACAACAAAAAACGTGTTTAACAGTATCAGTTTCAGAACTATGGGGTGCCTAGGCGGCTCAGTTGGTTAAGCGTCTGACTCTTGATTTCAGCTCAGGTCATGATCTCATGGTTTGTGATATTGAGTCTCTTATCAGGGTCTGCAGTGTCAGCTTGGGATTCTCTCTCTCCCTCTCTCTCCATCTGTTTCATACTCATACATGTGCTCTCTCTCTCTCTCTTTCTCTCTCAGAATAAATAAATAAACTATATATATACATATACATATATATATGTATATGTATATGTGTATATATATATATATATATATATTTTTTTTTTTTTTCCAATACCTGTTGTTTCTTGTGCTGTTAATTTTAGCCAGTCTGACAGGTATGAGGTGGTATATCATTGTGGTTTTGATTTGTATTTCCCTGATGTTGAGCACCTAGAAAAACAGACCATAAAAGAAGCATAAAGATGGTCACTATATAATACAAACTTAAGGTGATCAAACAAACATAAAAAATTTGATCTGTACATATAATATTTCCTCAAAATATACAAAATAAAAATTAATAGTTTTAGAAGAAAAAATATGTGAATCCAATATCATAGAATAATTTAACATATCTCCCTTGTATTCCAGAACTTAAAGGAAAATTTACGGCTCAAAGTACTTACGTTAGCAAAGTAGAGGTGTCCCTGGGTGACTCAGTCAGTTAAGCAACCGACTCTTGATTTCGGCTCAGGTCATGATCTCATGGGGTTGAGCTCTACATCTCCAGGCTCCATGCTGAGAATGTAAAGAGCCTGTTTGGGATTCCCTCTTTCCTCTCTCTATCTCTCCCCTGCACATTCACTGTCTCTCTCTCTCTCAAAATAAATGAACTTTAAAAAAAAAAAAAAAAAAGGAAAGTGAAACCTGAAATTAAAGACCTAAGCATCTATCTTAAGAAGTTAGGAAAGGAACATGAAACTAAACTTAACAGAGAGTAAAGATGGTAATAATAAAAGCAAAAATTAATTAAATTACAAACAAATATCAAGCACAATTGGAAATGGACAAATCCAAATATTGGTCCTTTAAAAGACTACAAAAAGAGTCCTACATCTCTAGTGATCTAGAACATGAAAGCAGATATAAAAAAATAAGAGGAAAAAATGGAAACATAAGCACAGATTCTGCAGACAAATTGAAGAGGTAATAAAACAATGTGAGGAATAATTGAATGTCAACCAAGTTGAATGCTTACATAAAATGAATAAATAAAACTAACTTAAACTAACTGAAAGAATTGGAAAATACAAATAGTCTACTATTATATGAATAGTTAAAAACATTTACATACACACACTCAACGTACAGTCCTAGATGTTTTTACTGGAAAGTTCTACCCAAGAATAAATGATTCCAATCTTACACAACTATTTCATAGCGTAGAAAAGAGACAAAGTAATCTTACTAACTAAATCTAACAAGGGGAGTTTGTGAAGTAAGAATACAAACCAAGCACTCTCATGAGTATAGATATAAAAGTTCTAAACAAAACATTTGCAAATAGAAAACAGCAGAATTTTAAAAAAGATACTGTGTAACCAAGTTGATCTTCACATAGCAAACCAAGTTGGTTTAACATGGGAAAACCAAACATGGTAATATAATTTACCACATTAATGATTAAACAAGAAAAATGATTAAGTTATCTCAATAGAACAGAAAAACATTTGGGGCGCTTGGGTGGCTCAGTGGGTTAAGCTTCGAACTTCAGCTCAGGTCATGATCTCATGGTTTGTGACTTTGAGCACCCTGTCGGGCTCTGTGCTGTCAGCTCAGAACCTGGAGCTTGCTTTGGATTCTGTGTCTCCCTCTCTCTCTGCTCCTCCCCCACTCATGCTTTGTCTCTCTCTGTCTCTCAAAAAATTAATAAATGTTAAAGAAAAATTAAAAAAAAAGAATAGAAAAACATTTGATCAAATACATTTGTTTATGTTTTTAAAAAAATCTCTTAGTGCCTATGGGGGGATAAAAGAAACTTCTTAAACCTCTAAAGGTATCTTTAAATAGATGATGATAGATCAATAGATGGTTAGATAGACAAACTTAGAATAGCAAAATATTAGAAGCATTATTCCCTTTGAGAGTGAAAAATAGATAAGAGTTCTGCTATAGCATTCCTTGCCAGCACAGAAAGACAAGAAAATTGAGAAGTAAAAGCAAAACTTTTATTTTTGGTAAAATATCTAACTGTATGCATAGAAATTCCAAAATAATCTATAGAAAAACTATTTGAATTATTTAGAGAGCTTAAATAAATTTTTAAATACAAAACAAAACAGAAATAAATTTGCATTTCTATACACCAAAACAAAGAGTGAGAAATTGACAATGGCATCAAGGAATTACTTCTGAACAGGAGGCCTTGGAATTATTTTAGGAGGGACAAATAGCATGCTTTTGGGATTAGTAATTTTTTTTTTATTATTTTGATTTTGATTTTGATTTAACTTTATCTTTTATTTTTAAAAATTTACATCCAAATTAGTTAGTATATAGTGAAGCAATGATTTCAGTAGATTCCTTAATGCCCCTTATCCATTTAGCCCATCCCTCCTCCCACAACCCCTCCAGCAACCCTCAGTTTGTTCTCCATATTTATGAGTCTCTTTTGTTTTGTCCCCCTCCCTGTTTTTATATTATTTTTGTTTCCCTTCCCTTATGTCCATCTGTTTTGTCTCTTAAAGTCCTTATATGAGTGAAGTCATATGATTTTTGTCTTTCTCTGACTGACTAATTTCACTTAGCATAATACGCTCCAGTTCCATCCGCGTAGTTGCAAATGGCAAGATTTCATTCTTTTGATTGCCAAGTAATACTCCACTGTATGTATATATACCACATTTTCTTTATCCATTCATCCCTCGATGGACATTTGGGCTCTTTCCATACTTGGCTATTGTTGATAGTGCTGCTATAAACATGGGGGTGCATGTGTCCCTTCGAAACAGCACACCTGTATCCCGTGGATAAATGCCTAGTAGTGCAATTGCTGAGTCATAGGGTAGTTCTAGTTTTAGTTTTTTGAGAAACCTCCATACTGTTTTCCAGAGTGGCTGCACCAGCTTACATTCCCACCAACAATGCAAAAGAGATCCTCTTTCTCCGCATCCTCGCCAACATCTGTTGTTGCCTGAGTTGTTAATGTTAGCCATTCTGACAGGTGTAAGGTTATATCTAATTGTGGTTTTGATTTGTATTTTCCTGATGATGAGTGAT
The DNA here is from genome assembly GCF_018350215.1 of Panthera leo. Classification (NCBI taxonomy): domain Eukaryota; kingdom Metazoa; phylum Chordata; class Mammalia; order Carnivora; family Felidae; genus Panthera; species Panthera leo. The sequence continues at coordinate 33,662,633 of NC_056688.1, read as the reverse complement.
GTGGAGCATTTTTTCATGTGTCGGTTGGCCATCTGGATGTCTTCTTTGGAGAAGTGTCTATTCATGTCTTTTGCCCATTTCTTCACTGGATTATTTGTTTTTGGGTGTTGAGTTTGAGAAGTTCTTTGTAGATTTTGGATACTAACCCTTTATCTGATATGTCATTTGCAAATATCTTCTCCCATTCTGTTGATTGCCTTTTAGTTTTGTTGATTGTCCTTCCCTATGCCTGTGCTGAAGCTTTTTATTTGGATGAGGTCCCAGTAGTTCATTTTTGTTTTTGTTTCCCTTGCGTCCGGAGATGTGTTGAGTAACAAATTGCTGTGGGCAAGATCAAAGAGGTTTTTTCCTGCTTTCTCCTCGAGGATTTTGATGGCTTCCTGTCTTACCAATTTAAAAACTATATTTAGTTAAATTATATAGCTGAATTTATTTGAATAAATAATGAATAACTTTTCCTAAATTATATTTCACACAAGGCCTATATTCTAAAAGTTATTTATCTATTTCCCCTTTTCTGATGCCAGAAGAGCAACCTTCCTTAAATTCCATACAAAACAATTACAGAGACAAATGGCTTGCATTTGGGATTTTTTGCATTCTCCATCATTGCACCCAGGCAGTGTCATTGGATTGAGAGAACTAATAATAATAATGAGTAATAATACCAATAAACATCCATTGTGTACAAAGGTGTATTACTTAGTAATGTAGAGAAAGAAAAATTCTTACTTTACCCTTTGAGCTCTTCCATCTGGACTAAGTTAAATTTACATAAGACAGGTTAATGAGAAGAAAAAAAAAAACACAAAGTTTTATTATGTGCATACAGAGGGCCACTAATGAAATTGAGACCTAAAGAAATGACCAAGGCAGGCAATTTTTATACATTTTAGACAGAGAAGAAATTTGTGAGGAATTGACAGGATACAGGAAAGAGATGTTCCAGAGTTTTAATTAGTAAGGAATTCTAAGTGGAATTTAGGCTAAAGTAGTAGACTAGAAAAAAAATAACAAGGTTTGTTTCTACAGCTTTCTCAGTTTTAAAGTTCTTATCTCTGGTGACAGGATGTCTTTTTACTTCTTTTTTTTTAATGTTTATTTTTGAGAGGGAGGAGGGGGAGAGTCAGGGAGACTCTCCGACAAAGAACCTGAAGTAGGCTCCATGCTGTGAGCTGTCAAGGCAGAGCCTGACACAGGGCTGGAACTCAAGAACTGTGGGATCATGACCTAAGCTGAAGTCAGACCCTTAACTTACTGAGCCACCCAGACACCTCTGATATCTTTTTACTTCTTAATATAAGGATGTGTTATTCATACGGGAAATTTATTTCCTGTTTTCAGGGGGACAGAGGAGAATCTGAAGGTCCTTACACCAGCTGTTTCTCCAGTAACTTTTATTTAAAACAATTAATATGCTAAAGTGGCACATTTTGGGGTGAACTGCCCTTGGCCCCTACAGTACTTTATAGATGTTATTTATTTTAAAGGTATTTTCAGCATACTGTGGGATGTGTGTGTGCCTGTGCATACAAGTGAGTAGAAATGGAATAAGGGCAGACAGTGTGAAAATGTTTGCCTATAAATTTGATTATGGTATTTTTCTAGAAAAATATGTAGAATATTTGTGCTTTATCTATAATTTTGTTTTCTGTTTTTATATGTACAATTTTATATGTTTCTGTTTTTATGTTATATGTTTTATATGTTTCTGTTTTTATATGTACAATTTCTGTTTTTTCTGTTGGAATACATCGTTTTATATATGCATATTTTGAGGGTTTTCTTTTTTAACATCTATTATAAGATACTGGTTGACATACTTTAAAACTGACTAAACAAAGAACGTGAAGAAAGTTGAAATAATATTTAAGAAATTTGGGGCTTCTCATTTCATTATAGTTATTGCTAAATAAATAAAATAGAAAGGAATTGCTTGTTTATTTGTAAAA